>NW_022979765.1:0-49831 GCF_902652985.1 Pecten maximus | reverse complement strand
TTAAGTTCAAGGTCATTTGGGTTTAAAGGTCAATGATAAAGTGGGTCTCTGATTAGAGCCCTGGCTCCTGATGGGGGAGGTTTTTAAATTGAAATGAAATTACAATTCTGTTAGCGCAGCAAATATTGAGGTTGAAGGAACGAGAATCACGTCATGGTACATGTAACATTTATATTTTGCCTCGTTGCGATTGTTTTTGAAATCGAAGCATTGCAGACTCGTTGACTATATAAAGAGGATCTTACATCAGAAACTATGTAATACAGAATGTATTATATGAGTTTAATAAATGTAGTCATTTTACGAGTTTGATAAATTTCACACGACATAACCGTGGGTGTAAGATTATGTTTATCACAGAACTGAAAATATGAGTATAAATTAAATTCTCATGTTATACATCACACTGGTGTTATTACACACATCACACTAGTGTTATTACACACATCACACTGGTGTTATTACAAACATCACACTAGTGTTATTACACTCATCACACTGGTGTTATTACACACATCACACTGGTGTTATTAAACACATCACACTAGTGTTATTACACACATCTCACTGGTGTTATTACAAACATCACACTGGTGTTATTACACACATCTTACTGGTGTTATTACACACATCTCACTGGTGTTATAACACACATCACACTGGTTTTATTACATACATCACACTGGTGTTATTACACACATCACACTGGTGTTATTACACACATCACAATGGTGTTATCACACACGTCTCACTGGTGTTATTACACACATCTCACTGGTGTTATTACACACGTCTCACTGGTGTTATTACACACATCACACTGGTGTTATTACATATATCACACTTGTGTTATTACACACATCTCACTGGTGTTATTACACACATCACACTGGTTTTATTACATACATCACACTGTTGTTATTACACACATCTCACTGGTGTTATTACACACATCTCACTGGTGTTATTACTTACATCTCACTGGTGTTATTACACACATCACACTGGTTTTATTACATACATCACACTGGTGTTATTACACACATCACACTGGTTTTATTACATACATCACACTGGTGTTATTACACACATCTCACTGGTGTTATTACACACATCTCACTGGTGTTATTACACACATCACACTGGTGTTATTACACAAAGCTCTATCTGATTCATGGCAGTATGTGCCCGTTATATATATGATGTCTTTAAGCCAAATAAATACGTTAATTGTACATACTTTTTAATCCGCCAGGCAGTACCTCCCTGTCTCTCAGAGGACAACATTCTTCAACAAAAAGCTTGGGTACAGAGCACATCAAATATCTTACGATAAATTGGACTTGCAGTAGTCGGTGAGTATACAGCAACTTTTAAAAAAGAAATTTAATTTAATATATATTTCTGGCTTAAGCTCCCATTTCATCCAACTATCCTTGTATAAATACTTTTATAAGTTTGATAAATTGCTGGGTTTATCATCACGTGAACAGAAACTGTAGTAGCTCGCGACCACCTCACTGGGCACCGTGCGGGAGGCAGTGATATTCAGATCACTTATGGTAAACTGTCTTGACTGTACAACTGCACAAGAGGTTCCCTTATCTCAGTTGCCTATGTGGTTAGAAGTTTACTTTTCTGATTTTTCTGCAAAATCTGAGTTATCTGTCATTGTTTTCCTTGTCATACTGGAATATTCTAGAAAGTAGACAAAATTTTGTTCAATATGTCATGTCTGGGTGTGATCCAACGTATTTTGGGTGTGGGTTTGGTCAATTTACATGTATGACGCAAAAGAATTGTAAAATGCCAAATTATTGGGCAATATATATGTATACAAATGTATTTCATTAACATCCATTTCATGTAATATGAATGGAATCTTGTCCGGGATGTTTGAAACAAACTTAAGCATAAGAAGCTGGACTGTGACTGTTTAGTTCAAAAACAGATACAAAGGGTACTTTGGGCCCATATCGGTTTAAATCATGACGGTGTTAATACCTTAACTACGTGTGACTTACTTCAGAACTGACAATATTGTCCCGCCAAATGTGTGTGTGTGAACTATCTGCTGACGTTCTGAAATTTTTAGGAATCCTATATATAAATATACCTATATCAATGTAGATGTGTGTTAATTATTGCACCATTTTAATTGTTATACAGATACACACGAGGATCCAGAGTGTCGCCGACCTCCATCTTGTCACGTTAAATTACTAACAGTCATGGCTTCAAAATCCGGCCAATCAATTATCAAAGCACAGTATCATTTTAGACCAAAAGGACAGCAAAAGTGTGAGGTCCACAAACAAAATGATGTCGTATTTTTATGTCAGGAATGTAAAATGTTAATCTGTACAAAGTGTTCTATTACCCTCCACAAACAACACATTGACAGTTTTCTGGAGATATCTGACATCAAAACACGACACAATCTAATACTCCAGGACTTTTTCAATGAGACAGAAAATGTAAATTTTCCAAAACTAAACCAAGAAATCATTTCATCTCGAACAAAACTGACTTCAAGTAAACCTTTGTACGATAAACTTCGCAAAAATATCATCGACAATACTAAAAAATGTAAGTTAGAGTTAGACAAAATCACTGAGGATTATATCGCACTTTGTGACAAGATGGAGGTGGCGGCCATGGACCTAATACAGACCCACATCACAGACCTGGAGAGTAGACTGAAAACTTTGAGGGAACTCTCATCAGAGTATAAACAGACTCTCCAGACAGGAACCGGTGTACTCGTGTACGACTCGGTAACAGAAATCCGGGAAATGGATCAAGACATCCCACCAACACCTAACATAGACATGGCACAGTTTACTCCGGGTATAGACAGACTAAGTCACCTAAAACAGGCACTCGGGAACCTCAAACTTCCTACTGACCATCTCCAGGCAGGATCGGCAACTAGTGGTCACTCCGACCAACGTCCAGTAGTCCGACCAAAACAGTCTACAGAGACTGGTCAAGCGTCCACTGGAGAGGTCCGGTACAAACTTCGTGACCGTCCAACCGTCATGTCCCAGTTCCCATACCCGTATGTCATCACATCGATCTGTCCTACATCTGATGGACGTGCGTGGCTGTGTGACTGGACCGACACAGTAAATCTCATCGACAACCAAGGTCAGGTCATACAGACGATACAACACAGCAGTAACATACAGGACATCAGTGTGGACCCCACCACAGGTCGTCTGTGGTTCTGTTGTTTTACTGATAACACTATCTGTGAAGTATCTACACCATCTACACCAGTCACAAGATTCACTACAGAGGATGTCCCAGTCCGTCTGTGTGTGACCAGCGAGGGTCGGGTAGTGGTGGGTACACGGGGTAGACAGGGGTACAAGGTGGGGGTGTATACAGTGGACGGTCAGGTGTTACATACACACACTGTGGAGGGGGTAGTACGGTCAATATCACAATGTGATGTTACAGGTAATATAGCTGTAGTAGTGGGTTATAAACGTAAGTGAACAACCCAACACTCCAGCCCCTGGTCCACTACCAGGGGGAGGGGATACAGGTACGGGGGTCGGTCACACCAGACGAGTTTAGTCCTCGTACAGTTGTATATGACAGTAAGGGTAATATTGTTATTGCTGACGAGACAAGGAAAACAATAGAACTGATAAGTGGAGCAGGGAAGTACATAAAAACACTTCACACAAACAAAGGAGGACAGGAAGTAGTAGGTTTACAGAAGGGTGATGTGTTGTGGTCATACTTAAAGTTAGATACAGGAGGGTGGGGACTCAAACTCCTCAAGTATTATAGTGACTGAGTGACTCAACCTTGAGTGAGGATACAGACAGTTTATATCAGTGGCTTAAACAACATTAACTTTATATTGTTATATCATCATACATTTATCATAATGTATGTACACATTATATCAGACATGTAATATGTGTTTACCGTTAAATGTACTGTAAATTTTTTCAATACACACAGACCGCGTGATTGTAACCACGTCACTGTGATACATTTCAACTACTGTAATGAAATCTGAAATCAGCATCCCTGCATCTGTTTTATGTGTATAACCTGACTCCCCCTACCTTCTAAAGTAACTCGTTCCATGTTATGACATACAAATATTTCGAATCAAATTAAATTGACCAAGGGAGATAGTTGTTTTTTTAAGATAACATACACAGGTCACGTGACGTCATCAGTAGTATCACCATTTTCACTGTATATAACGTGTGTCCAATGTATCTTTACAGTTTTTATGTAATAAATTTTTCTTGAAGTGATACCGAATAGTTGTTTTTTTTTTTCTATCATTTCAGTTAATGTAAAAAAAAATAAAATAGCGAGAATTGACAGTGTATGAGACAAAAGGAATTCGATAGCTCGAGTTGACAGTATGAGTTACAGGAATTCGGTAACCTAAATGGGCAGTATATAAGATACAGAAATTCGGTAGTCCGAGTTGACAGTATATGAGATACAGGAATCCTGTAGCATCAATGGACAGGATATGAGATAGACGAAATCGGTAGTCCAAGTTGACAGTATATGAAATACAGGAATTTGGAAGCCTGAGTTGACAGTATGGGATACAGGAATTTGGAAGCCTGTGCTGACAGTATATGAGATACAGGAATTCAGTAGACCGAGTTGACAGTAATTCGGTAACCTAAGTTGACAGTATATGAGATACAGGAATTTGGAAGCCCGATTTGACAGTATGAGATACAGGAATTCGGTAGACCGTGCTGACAGTATATGAGATACGGGAATTCATGTAGGAGTTATATATATATGACGTGTCATATCTATCATTAAATTCTGACATTAAAGCGACTATACAAAATGTAACTTAAATGCATTGTCAGACTGACGACAATACATTAGACGTAATATTCCAACATATATCATATTAACTAAGCCTTTCCCTTAATCATTGAAATCTAAAATATTGGCAGCCATGTTGTAAAAGTATTTTTGAATTCATTCAACGAAGGAGATGTTTACATGTTGACAATTGGTAAGAAATTATCGCTGTAGTCATACTGATTCAATCGTCAATATATCCTAAAAGGTCATTATTGTGAAAGTATTTTTAAATTCATTCAACGAAGAATTCGAATCCCTGAAAACAGGACATACATTTTAGACGTAAATATTATTAATCCTACGACTTGAATGTTTAAAAAGTGGCCCAACAGGCCTGCATCGCTCACCTGGATATTTTTTCAGTAAATTATTGTAAAATATTCTCATTTAAGTCATGTTTCAAACTAACGTTCATACTTCGGGTAGACCAAATCATTATTGTTTAATGTAAAATCAGTAATCTTCTAAGTTTAAAGTTGATACATTTACTGATATTGGTTTAGGAATTAATTGCAAATAATTTGAAATGTTTGCAGCTGTTCTGATATGATTGTACACATGTTGCTGTAAGGTCCTAATTAAAATTGGAAGTACATTGTATGTTGATATACATGTACATTTGTGTCTTGGATGGACGAAAATAAAATATGTCTTCTTTTTTCCGGAAGGCATCATCACTTATAATACAGTATGGACTCTGTGACCTTATTGATGCCAACTTCTAATATGAGCTAAATTCAGGCTAGTTCCATCGTTTCATATGATGAAACACACATACAGAATTACTGAAAACCTAAACTAGAGCTGCTAATCAAGGCCCGGATTAGGAATGTATCCTATTGAAACTGTACTCAAGTTTATGTGGTAGTCCTTTTGTTCAGGAATCATTTGATGTTAATAAATCTTTATATGAAAAGATATACTCCTGGTTATAAAACTACATATAACAATTAACGGCTGAATATCAAATTAAGTGAATATATTATATTTATAAGTATTTTTGCATTTTAGACAACCGGATTTTCGTTTTCTGGCTTTAAACAAAATGTACTCAGACCTTACGACTATCGGACATTTCTACGACAATCGGGCCGCGATTCGCAAATGAAAAATTAATTTAAGATACTTTTCGGTCAAATAAACCTATACTTTTTTTTATATATGATACAGTTGGGCATTGAAGAACATATTTTCTCTGAAAATTATGCCAATTAATATTATAATTAAGCCCCATTTTTCTTCGTTTCGGTATTTCCAAGTCCGTTTCAGTAAATACCCAAACCGCTCGCCTGTTCGTATATTCTCGTCTTTGCCGAAATAAAAACAAGCTATATAATTGTTCATTTTAAACATGACAACAACTGCCAGCCACACGTATCAATAAATGTTGATATTATCTTAATATTGGCGTAGTTATATCAATGTATATATGTCACTTCAATTGTAAACCCCATGCGAAAGTCATGGAAGAGAATTGACCAATCAAATTGGTTAAACTTTTGATTTCCGCAATCTTGCAGTTACCTCCCTTACAGCAGTAATTACGTTCGAAGTATCCCCTACAACAAGCAACCCCGTGCACATAACAACAAGATATTATCATTTGATTTATTGGTCGTTTTCGTCAAAGGAAAATGGTATTTGGAAATCGATGACAACGTTAACGCTATGATCAGTCACCCTATGGGGCGCCGTTTTACTATTTATTAACAAAACTGGATATCCATAATTCGAATTTTGGATATCCATAATTCATTTTTGGATATCCAAAATTCGAATTTATGATATCATTAAATAATTTTGGATATCCAAAATTAATATTGGATATCCAAATTTCGAATTATGGATATCCAAAAATGAATTATGGATATCCAAAATTCGAATTATGGATATCCTAAATTCAAAGCATTTTAAGATATCATAAATTCGAATTATGGATATCCAAAATTCGAATTATGGATATCCAAATATCATTTCTTGATATCATTAAATCGAATTTTGGATATCTTAAAATGCTTTGAATTGAGGATATCCATAATTCGAATTTTGGATATCCATAAATCGGGGAAATGTTCATATTTTACTGTCTAATGATTTCTCCCTGCTACATCCTGTTCCCGCGGGCGCGTTTTTCCGTAGGATCGGAAGTCCGTGGACTTCACTATACAAATCAATGCAAATCCAAGGCATTTTCTTCTGACACATTGCCGTTATTTTTCATGACTTCTATGTTTCTAGATGCTTGTCGAAGATCGGACAATATTGTGTTGCAGCAAACGTCGTCACATGATAAACATCGTTGCGCTGCCAAAATCTTCCCCCTAATGTGCCGCAGTATGTCTGTCGCCATGTTCTGTTTTGTACAAATTCCTCCGTTGACTTGTCGGAGCACCCTAAGTAGTAACTTTTGGTAAATGTTGTATGTAAGGGCCTAACTGTCTGGGGAAGTTTGTCCTTTGGAACTCCTCTGCTGTATTCTATTTCGTAAACGTTGTTTCCGGTCCATTACGCGTATTTACAAGTTCGTAACAAGAGTCGGTTTTGACCGGTAGTAGTGCCGGGGGCAATCCAATTTGATAACACTGAGCATTTTTGGATATCACAAAATCGAATTATGATTATCCAAAAATACATGGAATTTAGGATATCCATAATTCGAATTTTGGATACCCAAAAATGAATTATGGATATCCTAAATTCGAATTATGGATATCCAAAAATGAATTAAGGATATCCAAAATTCGAATTATGGATATCCTAAATTCAAAACATTTTAAGATATCCTAAATTCGAATTATGGATATCCAGAAATGAATTATGGATATCCTAAATTCGAATTATAGATATCCAGTTTTGATAATAAATAGTAAAACGGCGCCCCATAGTCACCCTGACCACAAATACCACCTAATTGTAAGCCTATACATATGTACACAGTTCTTTCTCGCAAACACGTACAGTAGCCTATGTATGATACAATGTATCGTCTCGTATGCCGTTATTGATATGTTTCTTACTCTAAATTACAGAAGTACACACCTAGTTGATAATGATGTAATATTCTAGAATACATATTTGACACATTTTAGTAAAATCGCGGACATATTTGCAGACCTGTTATAATGTCACCCGTTTTGGAAAGAACACGGAAGAGCAAAACTAATAAAGTTCCGGTTCATTTAGTCTTCACATTTCGCTAGCGTTATGCATTTCTCAAATCATATGCATCTTGAAAACATCTACTGAATACATTTCAACATTTTCGGTAAAACTACTAAATAAAACGAAGATGTTTTTGAAAGTAAATTATTTGAAGCGTAAGGCCATGGGGGCAGCCATATTTCATTGAAACAGACAGTAGATGGCGTTTTGGTGAATGTGGTTACAAAATATGGTCATATTTCTCAGTCTAGTTCTTGATTGCAATAACCGAAAATTAATGTTCGTTTAAAAACTGTATGTGTCAATGGGTGCAAAGGCAGTTACCAGTCACGTATAAAGAGGTATGGTCGTTTTGCGCCTATCCTGACCTAGGCTACGTACACCGATAGCCTGGGCTAAAAATACAGGTAAAATATCACGTGACCCCAGTGATTCCCACACTACCAAAATAGATCGCCATGGTCCATTGGCGCGTTGTACTTAGTGAACGGATTACGCTGTATGTACTCAATCAATACCATATGAAATAAAGTAAAATTGACATGTTTAATATGAATTTTACACTACCCATCCATGTATGCCTGTTGTCGACGCTGCAGTTCATTTACATTTGACTTTTTATAATACGGGGTATATCGGTTAAGGTTTTACTCTATTTTTTTTATCCAAATGAAAATTTTCTATCACAACACTTTCATCTTTATACTAAATATTTCATAGTAGATATGCTTTTAATGTTACAAATATCTTTAAAATACGATAAAGAAAAAAATAAATGGCATTAAGAAATATAATAAAATATGAAAAAGATACAATTTGGTGATTCGAACTCCAAACTTTTGGGTAGCTAATTATAAGCGATGGTTCTACCATATGAGCTATGCAGACTTATGGCATTGAAATGTTTATGTTATCAGATATAGTCAGTCTAGTTAGTGCTGAATTAAAATATTTTATCAACTACGTTTTTTCAATTTTTCGGTGCCAGCGCATCGGATGACCACTTTTTAAGAATAGGATTTTAGTTGTCTTTTGGTAAATAGAATAAAATAAGACATTGTAAAAGTTGGTCTTCCGATGCGCTCTATGTCAAAAAATGATATAAATGCGGGAAAACCCCCCTCGAAAGTTGCAAATAGCCCGATGATGCAACTTTACGGTCATTTAATGAAATATCCATTGTAATGAACAAACACATTTTTCGCATATAAGAATATTTATATGTTATAGATTTAAGGTTTGTATTGAAAAACTTTTTTATTTTGAAACCGGTCACAGTTAGGTCGAAACAGGCCAATATTCACCATACCTCTTTTACGGGATTAGGATAAAATTCCCAGTTCTGTTTAAGAAAATGTTGTATGTACGTCATCTAGATATGAACCCCTAATCAGGATTAGAATAAGTTTCGTTTAAGGAAATATTGCTTGTAGTTCCGAGTTCCGTTTTAATAACTGTATTAAAATAGCATCCAGTTCAAGTTCCGTTCAAGTTATACGGAGCAAGGAACCAGTTTGAGTCGTGGAAGGGACCGTAGTACCAGAGACAATTACCTACATCAGACATAGTAAATGACAACTTCCTAATGATATGCATAAGCATATGCTTCAAGATAAATATATTTGATTGAATTTGAAACAGAGCTCGGTTACACACCGGATCTGATAAAATGTCTCTAACTTTAAGAAGGCAATGTTTAGCAATTCTCCTTAAAACCGATTCAATTCAACAACAAGGCTTCAAAACTTAGGTATTAATTAAAGACCGATTCTTTATCATTCTATTCAAGAAACGACATAATAAGTATGGATCTAGCAGGAAAGGAATGTTCAAACTGGATATGTAATTGACAGATCAAACGTTTGGCAGGTACTAAATGGCATGATTTATGAGCGAAATTGAAGATATGGCACTAAATCGGTATATTTTTTTGTTGTACTGACGACGAAAAGCGTCATAAATCAACATGTCAAACCTCGGTCCTGTTGGATTATTGTAAATAAAAGTCATTTTCCAAAATCTTTCCTTTTGTTTGACCTGCTGACAACTTGTTTCGCTTCGTTAAGTACTAAGATCCGGTGTCGCTCGTATGCCGTGGTCATCCTATTGAGCAAGTTCAAAGAGCACGCGTATACGTAGCTTGTCATTTTCCTAGGTTGAGATAAGAAAATCTCCGCCCGAGTGAAACGGCGGATATTCCTGTTCAGGGTAAGAGAATATATTCATATCATCTTAGGGTTGTGATAACCTACGTGTGATCTTTGTACGCTATCAACAAAGGTATGACGTCACAGCAACAGTACAATGATGTACGGTCGACAATTAAACCCCGCCACAGCACTATTGCCCTATTGTCAGTATTATATACATTGAAGGGTGAAAAGGGTAAGAGAAAAATAGCCAGTCATTCCCTGGGGAGTGAGATAATGGGATATCCACCTTCGGTATTAGATTCTTAAGCTAAGCTGCCAAACGCTCGGTAAGCCTGGTGTTTGCCAACTTAATTATCTGTCCTCTCCTTTCGGGTTGAGATATTTTGTCTAAAGGCAAAGCGGATGCATACAGCGAGGTCATAGAGACGAACACGTCAACATGCTACAAAACAGATGTGATAATTAATTCAATCGAGTTAATGGATCGGTATATTCGCGCAGTTTATGTATAAACTACAGTGTGACGTGTTCGAATCATTACTCACATTATCAACTAAATGTCAAGAACGATGCAAATCATCCAATTAAAACACATCTCGCGTCAGTGATGACACATCTGCTAAGTCCGTCTACTATATAAGGTCAACTGAGATAGACGCATCGCAGTATAGAGACATTGGTGTTCACAATGGCATTTCCACTAGAAGCAGCCTTCTATGAGGTAAATATAAGCGAGAAATTGTCAAACAGAAAATATCGACAGGCCGCTAAAAAGGCAGATCTTCGTCTGATGATGTTTTTAAAATTGATTAAGAACCGAAGCAAGGAACTCGATAGTTTTTATTCAAAAATATCTTTGGTTTCGAAAACGGACGTTAATGAAGACTACAATTTCGCAGTTGACTGTTTCGGCTTTCACTGATGGTTGCGTATGCCTGCTGCATATTACATGCGAGTTCCTAAAGTTGTAAGGAAATTATCACGTCTTTAATGACGAGCTTGATTTTCGTACTAGGATAGGAACTATGTTATTGGTGCATTAGACCCCTCCTGGATCACCGGATATTCGTCAGGAAATCTAGATTCCTTTTAGGGCATTAAAAAGTCCTCCCGGGTCACCAGGCAGTCGTCAGGAATAATATATTCCCTTCAGAATCTCAACGCTTCCTCCCAAACTTAAGAGTCAGGAATGTTAGCTTCCCTTAGATTCACCTTGGGATCACATCGTTTGAGCTTGGATCACGTGACTGTTCTCTTGAACACTAGATTCAACTCGGAATCACATAGTTAATTTATGGATCACGTGGCTGTTCTCTTGAACACTAGATTCAACTCGGGATTACATCGTTCATTCATGGATCACGTGACTGTTCTCTGGAACACTAGATTGACCTCGGGATCACATCGTTAATTCATGGATCACGTGATTGTTCTCTGGAACACTAAATTCAACTCGGGATCACATAGTTAATTTATGGATCACGTGACTGTTCTCTGGAACACTAAATTCAACTCGGGATCACATCTTTTGTTCTTGGATCATGTACAGTTCTCTTGAATACTAGATTGACCTCGGGATCACATCGTTAATTCATGGATCACGTGACTGTTCTCTGGAACACTAAATTCAACTCGGGATCACATAGTTAATTCAACGATCACGTGACTGTTCTCTTGAACACTAGATTCAACTCGGGATCACATAGTTAATTTATTGATCACGTGACTGTTTTCTTGAACACTAGATTGACCTCGGGATCACATCGTTAATTCATGGATCACGTGACTGTTCTCTGGAACACTAGATTGACCTCGGGATCACATAGTTAATTCAACGATCACGTGACTGTTCTCTGGAACACTAGATTCAACTCGGGATCACATAGTTTGAGCTTGTATCACGTGACTGTTCTCTTGAACACTAGATTCAACTCGGGATCACATAGTTAATTTATTGATCACGTGACTGTTTTCTTGAACACTAGATTGACCTCGGGATCACATCGTTAATTCATGGATCACGTGACTGTTCTCTGGAACACTAGATTGACCTCGTGATCACATCGTTAATTCAACGATCACGTGACTGTTCTCTGGAACACTAGATTCACCTCGGGATCACATAGTTTGAGCTTGGATCACGTGACTGTTCTCTTGAACACTAGATTCAACTCGGGATCACATAGTTAATTTATGGATCACGTGACTGTTCTCTGGAACACTAGATTCACATCGGGATCACATCTTTTGTTCTTGGATCATGTGACAGTTCTCTTGAATACTAGATTGACCTCGGGATCACATCGTTAATTCATGGATCACGTGACTGTTCTCTGGAACACTAGATTCACCTCGGGATCACATAGTTAATTCATGGATCACGTGACTGTTCTCTGGAACACTAGATTCACCTCGGGATCACATAGTTAATTTATGGATCACGTGACTGTTTTCTTGAACACCAGATTCCACTCGGGATCACATCGTTAATTCATGGATCACGTGACTGTTCTCTGGAACACTAGATTGACCTCGGGATCACATCGTTAATTCAACGATCACGTGACTGTTCTCTGGAACACTAGATTCACCTCGGGATCACATAGTTTGAGCTTGGATCACGTGACTGTTCTCTTGAACACTAGATTCAACTCGGGATCACATAGTTAATTTATGGATCACGTGGCTGTTCTCTTGAACACTAGATTCACCTCGGGATCACATCTTTTGTTCTTGGATCATGTGATAGTTCTCTTGAATACTAGATTGACCTCGGGATCACATCGTTAATTCATGGATCACGTGACTGGTCTCTGGAACACTAGATTCACCTCGGGATCACATCGTTTGTTCTTTGATCATCTGACAGTTCTCTTGAAAAATTGATTCCCTTCATGATCACGGTTTGCGGTGTCAGAGTATTTTTTCTTGTAATGAAGTAAGCTAATATAACGTGGATTTTGTATAATCAGTTGTAAAGGTCCATGATGTCCATTCACCTGTCCCTGTGAAAACAATGGGAGTTATGCGCTTGTTGCAATGAAGTATGTAATCGAGGACACAGTTCATATGTTCAGAATGCAATAAATCAATATCATAGAAAAATATAGTGACAATGAATGTTTTTTTTTTATCAATTTTAGGATTTATATGTATAAAATATAAAGAACATTATGGATATTAGTAGTCCTCATCGTCGTCAAAAACTCAGAAAGCGAAAAAGGTATTACAGTATATAAAATATATTTTCAAGTACAATTCATTAATTAATTTAAATTAATGTTTTATGAGACACGAAGTCTAAAGTTCACTGATTAACATCAGACGATTGTCTTGTCCATTGCAGTGATATGTTGAAAGCTGAATTGTAAATAAAAAATAATGTAACGTCACCCATCTTGTCTTATTTATTTCACAATTGTTTTTACTCTGGGATGTATTGTTAACTTTTTCCGCAGTTGTACGTACGAACATTTTCATTCCTCTTGTCATAAGAGCGCTGTTAAAAGCAGGACCTGGTTGGACAACGATGATACCAAATAGGCCTCCGAATTGCTGAATTGTACTACTGGCTTCAGTTTTGCCAAAATTCGACTATGTACCGTATACATGTATATAATGTATTGCATACTTCGGTCCTTCACCAATGTTACTCCTGTTACAAAGGATGGACACCTCACTTCATATGTAGTGTTTTGTGATATGAAATTACAAACTGATATATAAGTATATCATTTATCATTCTATTATTACTTTAACGGGGATGTCTGTTCACCAATTAAAGATTTCTGCTCTTACATGTGAAGCTGGTAATATAACAAAACCTTATGTAAAATTTATATTGCAGAAGTGCATGCAAAATAACTACTTATTCTACATTCGCTTGATTTGTATCTGAACCGAAAAATCGTCGGATTTCAATGCGGTATATAGATACCAAAATTATATATACACATAATCATGATTTTGTATATCATCACTAATAAGTTTGTATCAAATTGATAGAAATCCGATATTATACTGGTAAAAATGTAAAAGAAAAATGGTAAGCCCACACAATTATGATTATATACAACAAAGTTTAAGCAGAAAACCAGATGAAAAAAAATCATAAGGGATATAATTTAAAAGTGCTCCATCTCCTGCGATGATCAATTGAAAAAAAAGCATATACTAGCGAAAAAAAACAACAACAAACGCAAGTTTATTTTCAATATTAACTATTTTACATGATACTTTGATCATGTGTTCATGGTGGGGGTTTCCTGATTATTTGATTATTCCTCTATACATTTCGATGGTTTTTGTCGCCTTATCACAGACGGCGTTTGCTTGAATTCCGTTAAAACTACGCCGTTTCCTGATCTAAATCGGTAGCGTGTGTGCCCACCCCTGGCATCAGTCGCTGCTCTTACTCTCCTCAACATTGACCCCATCAAGGTGTTTATTGCCCTTTTAGGGATATTATTTTACTCCTGAATAAGGGCCTGCGTGCGTTGAGCGACGTTGACGCGCTTCCTAACCCTCCCGTCTAGCTCGTCCCACAAATGCTCGACTGGACTGTATGGTGGCCAATCAAGAATTGGTCCGTTGTTTGGAGCCAGAAAGTCACGACAAACCCCAGCAACAAACTAAAGTTACATTGATAGATCAAAGGAAGAACTGTGGTCTCAAGGCCTGATCCCGATATCTTACTACTGTAATATTACCATCGATAACCACGAGAGGTGTTTTCATGCCTTGAGATATTCCTGCCCATTTAAGGATTGAATCATGAATTGAGTTGCTCTAGAGACAAATTTAATAAACTGCGAAGCAGTTCATGTTTAATTTGTCTCAAGAGCAACTCAATTCATGACCCCATGAAATTGACCAAATCAAGATTCAATCCTTATATTTCAATTTTTTTTTTATTAAAAGGTCAGTCTAGATATTAATGTCTCGAAGCTTGTGCAAGTCCAAATGGGGAAAAGCCCGAAGAGTTCCGGATTGTGCATGTCTAGTCGGTCGAATAAAATAGTCCGCAATATCAGCATTATTTTGTCAAAATAGAAGTATGTAGCATATCTGGTCTTTCTTAAAATACAAGAATACATTATCAATTTGATAATTTTAATAATTATTCCATGTTTATAACAACAATGTAGAAAAAGTGAAATCGTTCCGCGGAAGGATTTTAACCATGTATTCATACGCACTGATCAGTGTTAATCTGGTCAAATTCATGAGCAAATGAAACAGATTAAGTTTGGTAGTTTCATTGAGTCGAACTTGAGTAGAAATTGAAATATAACATAATAGATAATCCCCGAATCTGTCGCTTTCTGTTGCGCAAGCGTCAGAATGTCGCTCACCACGACGTAAATAGACATGTTGTCGTCTATCTGACCTGTAAAGCGTAAAGCGAGAATCGTCAGTGAACAACTCGCGTGTCCAATGGACCAAGCGAAACCAGACTGGATTGGACGTTGGCGTCGCCTCTACGCAAGTGACGGACCAACATAAGGACGTCGTGGCCATAAATGAAACTTCCGTAACCAAGTCCTAACCGTTTCTGGACACATTGGCCGACAACAGAGGCATCAGTTGACCAGTATAATCTACTAATATGTATCCACTGTCATAAATTGTACTCTCCTTCATTAAACCCAAACTCGAAGTTTCACAACGTAACTCGTATTGCCAGTAAAGGGATCCAACTTCCTATAAAACTAGTTTTCAATGTTAACGCCTATAAGAGAGTTGAGAATTTCAAATATTGTTAAAAAAATAAATATAAAATGTAATAGAACCATTCACCCCAAAAACTTTGTGTTGAAACTTAAGCAAAAACTTTGTAAACGACGGAAAAGAACAGAACCGTTTATCAGCATGCTACTTGCGGTCACCGTAATTTCATTTTCGAGTTTTTAACTAAAAAATGGACTTTTGAATCTATCGTGAAACCTTTATGTTGCGACGAATACAAAAATAAAGGTTTCACGAAGGATACAAGGGGCTGCGGTGGCCGAGTGGTTAAGGTGTCCCGACACTTTAACACTAGCCCTCCACCTCTGGGTTGCGAGTTCGAAAACTACGTGGGGCAGTTGCCGGGTACTGACCGTAGGTCGGTGGATTTTCTCCGGGTACTCCGGCTTTCCCCCACCTCCAAAACCTGGCACGTCCTTAAATGACCCCTGCTGTAATAGGACGTTAAACAAAAACAAACCAAATTGCGATGGATACAAATTGATAGTGATAGCTTCTGACCATCTGATCACCGCTAAAAATCTTACTCGAAATCGCACATTGTATGCATGCATTACTTAATGCCTTTTCCAACCGTTATTAACTTAAACTAAAACTGTAGCACAACTTTCATAAAACAATGAATTGAGACATTTCCAAGATTCTAACAAAAAACTGTGTAACGGTGACTGTCACAAAACAAAGAGTTTATTATAAATTTGTCGTATTTGTTTATTTGATTGTTTACGAAGAAACCGTAAAACCTGTCAATAAAATGTACTTGCACTGCATGTAAAACTGTTTCTTGATGCAGATTTTTGATTACGCAAATGTGTTAATGGTACCAAAGCCACCTCAAAGACACATGAAGTCTACGGTCATCTCTGACCTCTCCAGCATACTGCGCAACACTTTTCAGTCACTTATCATATTTCTCAATCGCACATTGCTTGAAACTGTAGCGTATTGTACATGTAACGCGTGATCGGTAGGACTGACGTCATGGATGTTTCAATTTCGATAATTACAATTAAAAGTCCGTCAGTCTTCAATTCTTCATAGGAATGGTTGTATTGGTGATAACGAACACTGATAATGATATAATTAGCACTCACTCACTCATGACGTCATAGCTATTGCGTATCTCTTCATGTAGGCAGCTGTATTAGATACGTAAGGTGTTATTAATATATAATAAAGAAAAATACTGAACCGACAAATTGCTGATCGCATACGACAAACAAGAAGCAGAAAACCGAATAAAAATCTAAGAAAAAGGAAATATAGTTTAAAAGTGCCAAATCTCACACAAAAAAAACTATAAGGTCGATTGCAAAGAGGAATGAACGATTTTATCGAATACCATAATTTACCTACTTTACGCTATCACCATAATCCAAGAGTCTCACTTTCTATCTTTAAGATTTAAAGAGAGTAAGTTCATCCCGGATATTTTTTATCACACTCCGACTCTATATTTAGTCCATGCCGTCATACAATACAAGGAGAAAGACACAATCAGGCCGCATCCTCCAAACTATGGTGGGTAATTGGAAAGAGCGACAGTGTGGCATAAAGAAAGGTATCAAAACAGTTCTCTCAAATATGACTTATTTCGTTTTAACCTGGTAGAAAATGATAAATGTATTTGTGGTAACCCCTGTGAAAATGCCTTTCATTTTTTATTTGAGTGTCCAAATTACGATATACAGAGGCAATTACTTTTTCTTGGTCTTCGAAATGTAAATATCGATGCAGCTACGAACCTACAGTTACTCCTATGTGGAAATGTTCATCTGCCAGAAGACATTAATTTAAACATATTCAGAATTGTGCACAAGTATATAAAAACAAGCTATAGATTTTAAAATGCATGATATTTGTTTTTTTGTACTTCTTGCCTTTTGACAAATCGGAGAGAAAGGTTACAAAGATGTTACAAAAATATTAAATTGGTGACATTTAGTCTTTATTTTGTCAAATATTGTAATTTTATATTTGTTTTGGAAAGGGCGTTGATAAAATGCAAAAACTTGTGCCCAATCCCTTTGTACGTTTTGACAATAAAATATGTTTGAATCAATAAAAAAAGTCGCCCTTTCGCATTTGTTTGGTTCTTTTGTCATATGTCGTTTTTTTCGTTCTTCGTTTGGCGGGGAAACCAATGCGACATAGCGACATAGCCGAAAGCAGTCACTATACAAAAGTAACCTCGTGGTAGGCTTTATGAAGGCTTCGACAGAGATGTAATTGTCAATGATATTACCAAAGCAATACAATATTTCAACACAAACAAAGCTTGTGGACACGATGATATTTAAAATGAATATTTCATAAAGTGTAGTGATGTACTATTACCACGGTAACGAGTTTTTATTTGATGACGTATTTAGATCCAGCCATTTTCGGGAATCGTGATCAAAAGGAAATATTGAACCTGTTTTAAAGAAGGAATATGTCAATTATTCAATTAATTATAGGGGTATAACACTTGTAAGCAGCTTAGGAAACTCTTGACATCTATTTTTAGATACAAATTGGTGCATTGTGATATCATTTACAACATCATTAATGATGCGCAGTTTGGTTTCAAACAACACATATCCAGCACATATTAGTTTTCGCGTTTCAATCGTTAATCAATCGTTCTCTTCAAAAAGGAAGTCTTTAACGCTGTTTTATTGGTTATGAGAAAATCAATATATTTTTATTGGCGCATGATGGTGACACGGTAGTTTTAACTGAGACGTCTGATGGGCTACAACAGGTGCTAGACTCATTATCAAATTACACGAGTAAATGGGATCTAACTGTGAATGCTAGCAACACTAAGTGGTTGTTTTTCGTAATGGTAGTTAACTGAGAAATAAGAAAGTTTTTGTTATTATAAAAGCTGTGAATTAGAAACTGTTAATGAATTTAATTATCTTGATGCGCTCCGAAATAATAATATACAATTATAACTTTTTGATGAGGTCGATACATGGTTGTATTAACATGGAAAAAATATTAACCGAGGACAAAGTCGGAGGTTATTTATTTCACGTTAATAAAACCTTGTATTAACCGAAATCAAAAGGCTTTAATAGTTTTATTATAAAATGACGTTTTTTTTTTAAATAATCACGCACTGAAAGTAGATATACATACACCTGGAATGATAGAAAACGATTTCCATATTGTTTTAGCGTCTCTTTTTTTTGCAAATTTTAGAAATGCGTTTTTGAAAAGGTATTACGTGACAAATGGAAGTGTGTATAAATTAACTTCTTAAATAATTTCTTTCTACAAATAGCTACAGGGAATTAGCAAGTTTGGACTTTAAAGCTTGCAAAAAAGAAAAGGTTAGAATTATTACCTCGATGAAATAGTTCGTGTTTCTTTTAAACATATATGTTATTGCTTCTCAAAATCAAACAAGAGGATTGTGACAATTTATAGAGAATCTCTCCTTCAAAATTTATTTCAGCAATGTGACAGCAGCAATAGACATATGTACATCTTAAACAATGAAATGAATTTGGAAATCAGGAAAGAAAAAAAAGAGAACGAAAGTGCAGGGAGATGGCAAAAATGTCGTAAATCAATTTTTATCATTTACAATAATATATTGAGGTGGTCGGGTGGCACAGTGGTAACACACTTGCCTTTCACCGAGGCGACCGAGGTTCGATTTCCGATCGGACACGTAAATGTACGTGGTCACCTGCCCGCCCAATTGCTACAATCCGGGCTAACATGAGTGATTAATATAAGAAAATAAATAGAGGATATCTAACAGTGTCTTTAGTAATACCAAATATATTTCACTCGTGTGGCTAATATTAGCCACACACGAGTGAAATATATTTGGTATTACTGAAGACACTGTTAGATATTCTGTTTATTACATTTTTTATCAACGAAAACCCTACCCCGTAGGTATGCCAACTACGACTATAGCGATAATTTGTAAACAAAAACAAGCAGTTTCCCCTGTCCAGGTGCTGACATATATGTCGGGCTTTCTGATTGGTCAATTATTTTGGTATTTTCTAATCATTAATTTGATTGGTCAAATCAGCAAAAGTGATATTTTTCAGTAGTGAAAAATATCACTTTTATAGAATGAATATTTTTTGATATTTCACTGGTAAAAATGTAATAAAACTTATTTCGCAATTTTTATAGAATAAGTAATATTTCTTGTGTTCAATCTTGATTGGAAGGACATTCGTGATCCTATTTCGCGTGTCGACATAAAGTTACCATGTAATTGACAATTTATTTAGCTATGATGTAACGAATATATAAATACAAAAATATAGATATTTACTATACAACGTTTAAATACATAAATAACAGTCACAAATACACAATGTTTGACATGATATAAATAACAATGATGATTTATTAGGTACAAAAATACAATGTTTGATATAAAATAAATAACAATATTGATTTATAAGGTGTAGATAAACATTCAATTATTGGCCGCTTCCCAGACTTGGTTGGAATGCTATTATTGGTTATGGTGATGTTAAAAGTCTCTTCAAAGCCCATTAAAGATTCTTTCATCGTGTCACTCCTCTATATTTGTCGTCTATGAGGCCTAGGGCTGATTGATAAGTTGTGAGCCTCATATTGAAGGATTTAAATTTTGCAGGACATATTGCATTATTTTTCAACATAATCCCCTTCAGTATCTATACACTTTTGCTAGCGGTGTTTAAGGACCCCAGTGCCACGTTCATGGAACTCCACTGTCATCCACTGCATGTTAGGGTTAGGGTTAGGGTTAGGGTGCCTTATATAGCAGTTTCAGTTTTGGAAATAGACGAAAGTCTGATTGAGCGAAATAAGGTGAATAAGGCGGATGCTCAATTCAAAGCCACACAGGTTTTGCAAAAGCCGCTTGTTTTGCTTACTTTATAGTGCTACCTCGTCAATATATAAACTATAAATAAGACCAGTTCTTGGATGCACGCCCTATATAGCCAGAGAATAGAAGGACTTAAAAAGAACATTCTTGAGTACCTTCTTCAATACGAACCTCACTACATATCAATCAACCCTCGTATTCTAGGGACGGTTGACGAGTGACAACGGACGTACTGTGTCGGGATAAAGGCTTTCACGCGCGGGGTTTTGCCCGAGGATAGGGTTACTGTTTGGATTAGAAGTCACCTTCAAAAGTATAGCTACATTCTCGGTAAGATACAACGGAATACACCTGTCTCTCTTCTAATGAAAATCCGGAAGGCCATCGTACCAGCGGACACTTAACCCGTTTATAATATTAGTTTATTCAATTGACTAAGGTAAGGATCATTGACGGAACCAATTTATCTTACAGTTGTAATTCATTTTGACGAATTATGAATGTTGATGGTTTTTTATTGGCAGACGACTAGAAACAGAGAGCGAGCTAGTAAGAGTAGTCTGTCGTCAAAGGTCAGATTTTAACCAATCAGAATTGTTGTAGGTCAGGCACTACTAATTGAAGGCTTGGAATGTGAATACAAACTGCAGTGTGTAAACAATAAACAAAAGCACACTGTTACGAAGAACGGGCGAATTATCGGACAAAGACACTGTTTGATAAACTGAAACTTGATACCATCTGACCACGGGTAACTTTGTCTGGGTTGTTCTGTAGACTGGGGGCCTTCAGATTGGTAACCCGGGTTGTCTGGGTTATTCTGCAGACTGGGGGCCTTCAGATTGGTAACCCGGGTTGTCTGGGTTATTCTGTAGACTGGGGGCCTTCAGATTGGTGACCCGGGTTGTCTGGGTTATTCTGTAAACTTGGCGCCTACATATTGACGACAGGGTTGTCTTGGTTATGATGTGTACTGGGCACCTTAAGACTGGTGATATGTTCGAGGTATGCTGTTCAGTGCGCTGTTGAATACGCAAGTTCTCTTCAGGTTTGATTTCATACAAAATGCCAGCTGGCTGGGGATCAGATTTGTTTTGTAGGTTAACACTAAGAGTCAATTTTTTATTTGTCATTATGTCACTAACCTTCTCGCGATAGATAGCATTGCTATTGTTTCATCGTCAGAAATACTTTCTGCTTCGCTTTAGATTTCAATTCCTGTCAATGACCTCTGATCGATTTGTGTTTCACTCAAACGCAACACAAAATACTATTGCAACAAACTCCAGTCACACCCTTACACTGCAACAATTGTTAACATTTCCGGCGTGAGACAGTGCGGACGTGCATGTCGGAGCTCCGATATGCACGGTCTTATTCTACGAGTTATGAACGTTTTTTGGTGTTGTATACCATGTTGGAGTAGATATAAATCTGTAACTAATTACTATGCCTCCGAAGAAACGTGTCAAGGGTACAAATACTAAAAAAGCCAGCGAAAGTGACGACCCACAGGTGAGCAGTACTGCATATAGTGGTAATCCATGCATGAACAGTGCTAACGTGTACACGTGTAATACCAATATGTCGTGTCCACCTCCGGCCCCCAGCCCGGGCCCTATGTTTCAACCACAAAGTAACCAATGGTATAATGGACAACCCTATATGAATAACGGCCAGCCTCAGAACATGTTTTATAACAATATGGCGTCTCCTACACCGATGACTCCGGCCAGTCAACCCCACACCCCGCCGCCATCTATGGACAACCCCCCCCCCCCCCCCCCGCTTGGGCACTTTCTCTTATTACACCTTTAATATCGAAAGTGGATGCATTGACAGGCAAATTATCTAAGCTGGACTCTCTTGAGAAAGTTTTCCGTGAACTCCACGAGGATGTTAAAAACTTTAAGGTACGATTGGACGACATTGAGGGTTCTCAAGCTTTTATCAACAAACAGTTTGAAGATAATCGTCAAAATTATGCCGACCTCGGCCAAATTCAACGGAGTCTTGACCGTGCAAATGATGACATCATGGATCTTAAATGTCGTTCAATGAGGGACAACTTGCTATTTTTTGGTGTTAAGGAAGAAGATGGTCCTGATTATGTTGATCGAACGGATGTTGTTACAGGGGCCCAAGTACGTGAACCAAATGAGGATTGTATCCAAAAAATCAAATCCTTAGCGGTTGATAAGATGGACTTTACTGAAGATCTACTCATTGACAGGGCGCACAGGATTGGTCCTAAGACGACGGGTAAGATCAGACCCATAGTAGCCAAATTCAATCAGTTTCAGCAGAAAGAGAGAGTGAAAAAAAAACTCTAAAAAATTGAAGGGGAGTGACGTTTTCATATCGGACCAGTATCCTAAGGAGATCCAGGAAACCAGGAAGAAACTATGGCCAATCTGGAAACAAGCACGTGGCGAAAAGAAAAGGGCAGTGTTTGTGAAAGACAAATTGTACATAAATGGTGACCTTTACAAGGATCCCGATTCGTCCGTCCAGTCCGTCCGTGTACCTACCAAGGGTGCCCCCAAAAACGTTCGTAAATAGGACAACGTGGAGTATGAGTCAAACCCAGACTCTATATCACAGTCATTATGTACCGGCATTAGCCTGTTATCATGGAACATAAATGGTGGTTTGGACAGAAAATTACAATCTATTAGTTTACAATTATATTTGAAAACATATGATATAATCATCCTTACTGAATGTTGGATTCCAAACGATTATCAAGTTGATATTGATGGTTTCGACTCCCATGTGGTACCTAGGAAACTTACCAATACTACTCAAGGTGGCGGTATTGTAGTCTTAATTGATTCTAAATTGAAACAACATATTTCTGTTTGTGACATAATTCACGATTCGATTGTATGGCTGAAGATAGATAAATGTTTATTACTAGAAACTGAGGATGTCTATTTAGCGGGCGTGTACATACCACCCGCAAATTCTATTTTTTACAGCAAATATAACTGTTATTTATTTTTTGAGCTTGAAGCTTGTATTAATCGCTATAGTAGCGAAGGTAAACTTATGTTAATCGGCGACTTTAATAGCCGCACAGGCACAAAATCTGATTTTGTTCAAAATGATAATATCCATGTCAGTTTAGAGAGGCAACTCTCTAATATGTTCCACTACATCCCTGACGATGAATATTGTACACGGTCCAACCCTGACGACACTGTTAACCAGTTTGGCAATCGGTTAATTGATTTATGTAAATCTACTGGAATACGCATATTTAACGGTAGAGATGTAGACGGTTATTCTAATGATTATACATATTGTGGTCATAATGGTATGAGTGTTATTGACTATTTGATTTTAAACCCATGCCTTATAAACTTAGTTAAAAAATTCATAGTGTGTAATTTCAATGTTTTGTCTGACCACGCCCCCTTGCACCTGGAATTGTCTACACGATTCTCATTGGACGAGCGCGACACCGCGTATGCGGAATCAACCGAACACAAAAAAATCCCGAATTATCGCTGGAATGAGGAACATAGTGGTCAGTTCTTAGATAACCTTACTAGTAATCTTGATAATATTAACGCGTCCGTTGTAATTTCGGGTGAGGTCACTCAACATTCAATCGATTCCTGTGTAAGTCGCTTTACCGACGAATTGACCCGGACGATGCGCCCGTTTACTCTGACTACTCGTACGTGCGATACACACACCAAAGGTGCAACAGGGCATGACCAGACGAACCGAACTAGAGGTTCACACGTGTGCGAGGACAAACCCTGGTTTGACACAGAGTTAAAAAAAAATGTTTTACAATTATAAAAACGCATTGAATATTTTCAATAGATGTAAATCCATAAATAATCATAAAATATTAATTGATAAGAAAAGGTTATATAAATTAGCCGAACTTACAAAGAAAAGGATGTATATTAGATTTGAAGGGGATATGCTTGAATACCTAAGGAAGTACAACCCAAAACAGTTCTATAAAAAGTTTTCATCTTCCAAGTCATCAGGTCCAGAAATGAATATCAGTACATTGTTTGAACATTTCAAAGGTTTAGCCACCAATGATGGTGATGAAACTGGTACCTTTTGTAATCACGATTCTGAAGAAAATACTGTCCCATTATATGAGGAATTAGACAGTCCAATTAGTATTGATGAAATTAAGAAGGCTATTAATAATTTAAATCATGGCAAGTCACATGGAATAGATGGAATTTTGAACGAATGTTTTTTAGTTGGAAAAGAAATAATTATGCCTGTTTTATGTACACTTTTTAATTCAATTTTGAACTCTGGTTACTTCCCAACCGAGTGGTCTGTGGCAATAATAACTCCTGTTCATAAAAAAGGTGTAAAAACTGATCCCAACAATTTTAGAGGTATCAGCTTGCTAAGTTGTTTGGGCAAATTATTTACGTCCATTCTGAATTTAAGATTGATACGTTGGTCCGAAACTTATGAGACAATTACAGATGCACAATTTGGATTTCGTAGTGGATTAAGCACTGTAGATGCGATTTTTGCCTTACACTCTATTATTACTAAATCCTTAAGTGAAAATAAACGTTTGTATTGTTGCTTTGTCGACTTTCGCAAGGCGTTTGACTATGTGAACAGAATTAATTTATGGTATAAACTCTCGAAATTAGGTGTCAGGGGCAAGCTTCTTCAAATAATTAAATCAATTTATAACAATGTTAAATCTTGTGTCAAATTTAAAGGTTGTTTATCTGATTTTTTCTCAAACGATATTGGTTTAATGCAAGGCGAAACTTTGTCGCCGATATTATTTTCCATGTACGTAAATGATTTTGAATCTTTTTTTATATCGAAATGTAACCAAAATTACGATTTTGGCGAATTAAGCTTATTTCTGATGCTGTATGCTGACGATTTAGTCTTGTTCTCTGAAACTGTCGAAGGCTTACAGGAATTATTAAATAATCTCGCAACTTATTGTGACAAATGGAAACTAACAGTCAATATTGAGAAAACAAAAGTTATGGTTTTCCGTAAAGGCGGGAAAATCCGTAACTGTGAAATATGGTCTTACCGCGAGAAAAAACTTGATTGTGTTGACGATTTCTCCTATCTTGGCGTAAACTTTAGATACAATAATAAATTCACGAATGTACAAAAAAAAATGTCTGACCAAGGACGTAAAGCTATGTTTGCTTTGTTTTCTAAATGTGTAAATATGAATCTTAATTGTAAAACCATGCTGAGTATGTTTGACACCTATGTAAGTAGCATTTTATTCTATTCATGTGAAGTTTGGGGGTCGACCAAAGGGTTAGATATTGAACAGGTCCATTTACATTTTTGTAAGAGATTACTTAAAGTTAAAAAATCTACAAATAATGCAATGGTATACTGGGAACTTGGCCGTTTCCCTTTAGAATACACAAGGAGATATAGGATAATAAAATACTGGTTCAAACTACTTGACACGAAAAATTGTATTTTAAATACTGCGTACAACTTTTTGTTAACTAAGAACACTGGGTCATGTTTTAATTGGGTACAATGTGTAAAGGATCTGCTTTGCTCCTTAGGTTTTGGTGATGTATGGCTCTGCCAATCATCACATAATTCTAAAGCTACTTTATCTTGTATACGTCAAAGAATTTTTGATCAAGCTAGGCAATATTTAAGAGATCTCTTAGAAAAGTCTTCTAAATGCTTTTTATATCAGTATATTGTGGACAATTTTTCCATTCAATTTTACTTAACAAAATATATACCTATGCATTACAGAATATGTTTATCGAAAATTCGTATGTCTGCGCATTCTTTAGCAATCGAAACCGGCCGCTACAAGAATATTGATCGACATAAGAGATATTGTATAATTTGTAAGTCAACGACTGAAGTAGAGGATGAATACCATTTTATATTGAAATGTAACATGTACAATAACTTAAGACGTCGTCTCATTAAAAAATATTACTGGCAGAAACCTTCAATGTTTAAATTGATACAGCTATTGAATGTAAATAATATCAAACAGCTAACTCGTTTAGGCAAATTTATTTTCGAAGCTAATAAGATTCGAGCCGCATGTCTTTAACTTGTTCACTTTCCCCTACATTCGCTCCATATATTTTAACTTGATACACATAAGTATTTCACCATACAATCAGATCTGCCTGATCTCAACGGGGGATGTGCGAGTTTCTGGTAGGGGTATCCCCAACCACTCTCGCATCTCCCTCACCGTTGAGATCATTCATTTGGATCAAATACATAGCTTTTAATATACTGTTATTATATCAATATTATATGTAACCAATAGTACATGATTTGACTAAGTATAGACTTTTATATTTAATATAACTTATGTCAGTGAATTGTATATGCAAATCTTATTTTCGAAGCCAATAAGATCCTGGCTATATGTACAAACTCTGAACTCGTTCTCCACTTTGTAATTTCTATTGCTGTTCACGTATATTATGACTTTGTATATTAAAATATGTGCTAATGGGCAATATGGCCCACAGTCAATAAAGAAAAATTGTAAATTGTTATCATCAGACGGAGACAATACAACTTTCCTATTGTTATCATCAGACGGAGACAATACAACTTTCCTATTGTTATCATCAGACGGAGACAATACAACTTTCCTATTGTTATCATCAGACGGAGACAATACAACTTTCCTATTGTTAACATCAGACGGAGACAATACAACTTTCCTATTGTTATAATCAGACGGAGACAATACAACTTTCCTATTGTTATCATCAGACGGAGACAATACAACTTATCCTATTGTTAACATCAGACGGAGACAATACAACTTTCCTATTGTTAACATCAGACGGAGACAATACAACTTTCCTATTGTTATCATCAGACGGAGACAATACAACTTTCCTATTGTTATCATCAGACGGAGACAATACAACTTTCCTATTGTTATCATCAGACGGACACAATACAACCTTCCCATTGTTATCATCAACCTGTGTTTCTGGAAAACTGTGTTGTTAAATTTCTCCGTCAGTGTTCGACGTCTGTCATGGAAATCATGATAATGGGAATGGATATCGAATAAACTGGGACAGGTGAACACCGTGAGTTGGGGATGCAAGGCTGCTGCTATCTAGAAATGGAGATCCCGTTTATCATATAGCTCACTTATAAGACAGCCTTGCATGTTCAGTTACGTTGTTAGTAGTGCTAATGATATTTCATATTCCACAGGGCATATCCGATCGACATTGTGAATAAAGTTTTTGTTATTTAAAGATAGCATATCGTCAATATACCTAAAGGTGAAACTGAATGACTTAGCAAGGTCACTGTTGTCTCCCCCGATAAGATCTTCAATATAACTAAAATGTAGCTTCGTATGAAAAAAATAGTTCAGTCAACATAAGGCCACGGTTTATTTCCATGGGTTTGTCGTTAGTCTGTTAGAAGAGATATGGTCACCAAACTTTACAAAAATGTTGCCAGTCAGAATTTTATTCATTTTCACGATTTCATTATATTTTCTCTATTCACCCAAGTTCATGTTTTATTTTAAAGATGCTCCCTTATAGTACCGATCGACGTTCGTGGAAAAGAAAACTACTCCCATTACAGGAGAACGTAGACTTGGAATGGTGGTGTAAATATCGGAAAAAATAGATTATTTTGACAAAAGAATCCTGCTTTAGGAGCGAACTTGCCATCAACCAATCAACCGTCATACACAGATTCACATACAAGACACACACATTCATACTCATACAGTTGAGTTAATTACTACCTTACTGCAAATAAACAAAACAACATCAACGATAAACAGACATTCAGACCATGTCTAGTGTAGACAGACATATCATATCACAATTACCTACGATTACTTTATCACATACATTCCCATATTACTCTCGAAATTGATTTATCTTTCATTCTCACTTTACACGTACCTCTCATCATTACATTACATGTATCCATCATTCTGACATTACACGTACCTTTCATTCTTATATTTCAAGTATCTATCATTCCCACTAAACACCTATCTATCTTCTCACATTACACTATCTATCATTCTCACATTACACTTTATATCATTCTCACATTACACTATTTATCATTCTCACATTACACTATCTATCATTCTCACATTACACTATCTATCATTCTCACATTACACTATCTATCATTCTCACATTACACTATTTATCATTCTCACATTACACTATCTATCATTCTCACATTACACTATTTATCATTCTCACATTACACTATCTATCATTATCACATTACACTATCTATCATTCTCACATTACACGTATCTGTCATTCTCACATTACACGTATCTATCATTCTCACATTACACTATCTATCATTCTCACATAACACTATCTATCATTCTCACATTACCCTATCTATCATTCTCACATTACACGTATCTATCATTCTCACATTACACTATTTATCACTCTCACATTACACTATCTATCATTCTCACATTACACGTATCTGTCATTCTCACATTACACTATCTATCATTCTCACATTACACTATCTATCATTCTCACAATACACGTATCTATCATTCTCACATTACACTATTTATCATTCTCACATTACACGTATCTTTCATTCTCACATTACACTATCTATCATTCTCGCATTACACTATCAATCATTCTCGCATTACACTATCTATCATTCTCGCATTACACTATTTATCATTCTCACATTACACGTATTTATCATTCTCACATTACACGTATCTGTCATTCTCACATTACACGTATCTATCATTCTCACATTACACTATCTATCATTCTCACATTACACTATCTATCATTCTCACATTACACTATCATTCTCACATTACACGTATCTATCATTCTCACATTACACTATTGATCATTCTCACATAACACTATTGATTATTCTCACAATACACTATCTATCATTCTCACATTACACGTATCTATCATTCTCACATTACACTATTTATCATTCTCATATTACACTATCTATCATTCTCACATTAAACTATTGATCATTCTCATATTACACTATCTATCATTCTCACATTACACGTATCTATCATTCTCACATTACATGTATCTATCATTCTCACATTACACTATTTATCATTCTCACATTACACGTATCTATCATTCTCACATTACACTATCTATCATTCTCACATTACATGTATCTATCATTCTCATATTACACTATCTATCATTCTCACATTACACGTATCTATCATTCTCACATTACATGTATCTATCATTCTCACATTACACTATCTATCATTTTCACATTACACGTATCTATCATTCTCACATTACACTATCTATCATTCTCACATTACACTATCTATCATTCTCACATAACACTATCTATCATTCTCACATTACACGTATCTATCATTCTCACATTACACTATTTATCATTCTCACATTACACTATCTATCATTCTCACATTACACGTATCTGTCTTCTCGCATTACACTATCTATCATTCTCACATTACACTATTGATCATTCTCACAATACACTATCTATCATTCTCGCATCACACCTATCTATCATTCTCACATTACACCTATCTATCATTCTCACATTACACCTATCTATCATTCTCACATTACACTTTCTATCATTCTCACATTACACTTTCTATCATTCTCACATTACACTATCTATCATTCTCACATTACACTATTGATCATTCTCACAATACACTATCTATCATTCTCACATTACACCTATCTATCATTCTCACATTACACTATATATCATTTCTCACATTACACCAATCTATCATTCTCACATTACACCTATCTATCATTCTCACATTACACTATCTATCATTCTCACATTACACGTATCTATCATTCTCGCATTACACTATCTATCATTCTCACATTACACTATTTATCATTCTCATATTACACTATTTATCATTCTCACATTACACCTATCTATCATTCTCACATTACACCTATCTATCATTCTCACATTACACGTAACTATTATTCTCACCTTACACGTATCTATCATTCTCACATTACACTATCTATCATTCTCACATTACACGTATCTATCATTCTCACATTACACTATCTATCATTCTCACATTACACTATCTATCATTCTCACATTACACGTATCTATCATTCTCACATTACACTATCTATCATTCTCACATTACACTATATATCATTCTCACATTACATTATTTATTATTCTCACATTACACTATCTATCATTCTCACATTACACTATTTATCATTCTCACATTACACTATTTATCATTCTCACATTACACTGTCTATCATTCTCACATTACACGTATCTATCATTCTCATATTACACGTATCTATCATTCTCACATTACACTATCTATCATTCTCGCATTACACTATTTATCATTCTCATATTACACTATCTATCATTATCACATTACACGTATCTATCATTCTCACATTACATGTATCTATCATTCTCACATTACACTATCTATCATTCTCACATTACACTATCTATCATTCTCACATTACACTATTTATTATTCTCACATAACACTATCTATCATTCTCACATTACACGTATCTATCAAAACCGTCACACACCGTCACACACCGTCGTTAACTGTCACACACTATCATACACTGTCACACACTATTATAAACTGTCGCACACTGTCACACACCGTCACACACTGTCGTACACTGTCACACACTAGCATACACTGTCACACACTGTCAAACACTGACACACACCGTCACACACTATCACACTCACACACTGCCACATATTATCACACACCGTCACACACTGTCATACACTGTCACACACTATCATACACTGTCACACACTGTCAAACACTGACACACACCGTCACACACTATCACACTCACACACTGCCACATATTATCACACACCGTCACACACTGTCATACACTGATACACACCGTCACACACTGTCACACTGCCACACACTGTCACACACTGCCACATACCGTTCGTGTATGTAAAACTTTTATCTTTCTACAGAACACTTACAAATAAATAGATAGAAAATAAATTAATAGATAAAAAACAAGTGTAAATAACTTCCTCGCGTCCCTATGCACAACTCCATCCTTGATCATAATAATAAATTTTTGATGACGACTATGAAACAATAAGAAACTATTTGTCATTTTTATGGACAGACTATGTCAAAAGTACAGATGTATTTAAGGCGGAACAAAACATGTCCCGTATCGAATATCTTTGTTTTGTAACAGGTGGATTGCGATGATATCTTACAAACAAAGCGACACGTAACGACACACAATCGTCTGGCGTGTACAGTGCGTCCTTTATCAGAAGTTTGTAATCACATATTTTAGCGTCTGGTGGTATTCCGAAACTAGATGCTGGTTTATACTGAGGTGTCAATTATCGATAACAAGAGCTGTTGGAGAACAGCATAGCTCGTCTCTCAAATGTCTGTCAATAAATAATTGAAAATATATTAATTGGAATGGTTTCGCAAATTGCATTAATAATATTTATATTGTTTACTTGATCAGATTATGTTTTGTGAATTCATGCAATTTTCAAAACCATACCAATTTATATATATATAAATTATCTATTGACAAACATTTGGGAGACAAGCTATGCTGTTGTAGATTAAATGAAGATATTAAACACAAATGTAATTGCTTTTTGACATATTTCTTCAATTTTTTGACAACATATCCTAATGAGAGTTGTCTCCCTTGAAAAATGTGGACCGGTATAAATTGCCTATTGTGACTTTTTCATATTGTTTTATATTCAGTTTCACCCCAAGAAAGGATAGTGTAACTCCATAGGGACTCTTTTACCAAATATCAGCACCCTAGTACAATCATAAAGTGATGTGTTAAAAAGCTTTCAACATTTGCAAAAAAAATAATTTTTAAATGTGTTTTTTCCTCAAAAAAATATTTCAGTTTAACTCAGGAAAGGGATAGTTTAACCCCCACAGGGAACCTAATAGCATATATTACTATGCCTTTCAACACTCACAATATAAACTTAACACAAAGTCCAAAGATTTAAAAACAAAAACAAAAAAACACAGATTTTAAAAGAAAAAATCCATTTTTTTTTTTAAAGTTTTACTCCAGGAAGGGATTGTCTTACTCCATAGAGACTCTATTGCCAAATATCAGCACCCTTGTACAATTATATAGTGATGTATTAAAACCTCTTAACACTGGCACCAAAAACTTAACGCAGAAATATTATCAAAATTTTCAAAAATCTGTTTTTTTTCCCAAAAATTCTTTTATTTTAACTCCGGCAGGGGATAGTTTGACCCCCACAGGTACCATATTACCATAAATTACTATGCCTTTCAACACTTGCACCAAAAATTTAACATTTGGAAAACCAACGCCGACGCCGACGCCGGAGTGACAACATAAGCTCTCACTCTTCTTCGAAGAGACGAGCTAAAATCTATCGATCTGTAATATGGAAAAGCAAAACGCAATGCAAGCATAAACGCAAAGCACGATGCAGCATTATATGTATTTCCACGTCGGACAGAAACATGTTTTTCACCCCGTTCTATAATTTATTGTGATACACTAATATTTGAAATCGATTAATCTGAAGAAAAAAAGTAATTAAAACTACATGTACAAATTGATTGTGAATTTGTATGCTACAAGCAGCTAAATTATTTCTGTAGTAAAACAGAGTTATAAAATGTGCTCAGATAAATTGGTGACAAGTACCAACGACAAGAATCATAGATTTATTTTTGAAGGTGGGTTACCCTTCAAAACTATTAACAAGTTCAGATAACATATGTAATTTGTACCTGTAGTGACACGGTATTTAATACAGAAACAGAGATATATGGCCGCATCATTTATTACAGAAACAGAGATATATGGTCGCGTCATTTATTACAGAAACAGAGATATATGGTCGCGTCAGATAATACAGAAACAGAGATGTATGGTCGCGTCAGTTAATACAGAAACAGAGATATATGGCCGCGTCATTTATTACAGAAACAGAGATATATGGCCGCGTCATTTATTACAAAAACAGAGATATATGGTCGCGTCATTTATTACAGAAACAGAGATATATGGCCGCGTCATTTATTACAAAAACAGAGATATATGGTCCCGTCATTTATTACAGAAACAGAGATATATGACCGCGTCATCTATTACAGAAACAGAGATATATGGTCGCGTCATTTATTACAGAAACAGAGATATATGGTCGCGTCATTGATTACAAAAACAGAGATATATGGCCGCGTCATTCATTACAGAAACAGAGATATATGGCCGCGTCATTTATTACAGAAACAGAGATATATGGTCGCGTCAGATAATACAGAAACAGAGATGTATGGTCGCGTCAGTTAATACAGAAACAGATATATAAGGCCGCGTCATTTATTACAAAAACAGAGATATATGGCCGCGTCATTTATTACAGAAACAGAGATATATGGTCGCGTCAGATAATACAGAAACAGAGATGTATGGTCGCGTCAGTTAATACAGAAACAGAGATATATGGCCCCGTCATTCATTACAGAAACAGAGATATATGGCCGCGTCATTTATTACAGAAACAGAGATATATGGTCGCGTCAGATAATACAGAAACAGAGATGTATGGTCGCGTCAGTTAATACAGAAACAGATATATAAGGCCGCGTCATTTATTACAAAAACAGAGATATATGGCCGCGTCATTTATTACAAAAACAGAGATATATGGTCGCGTCAGATAATACAGAAACAGATATATATGGCCGCGTCATTTATTACAGAAACAGAGATATATGGCCGCGTCATTTATTACAAAAACAGAGATATATGGCCCCGTCATTCATTACAGAAACAGAGATATATTGTCGCGTCATTTATTACAGAAACAGAGATATATGGCCGCGTCATTCATTACAGAAACAGAGATATATTGTCGCGTCATTTATTACAAAAACAGAGATATATGGCCCCGTCAATTATTACAGAAACAGAGATATATGGCCGCGTCATTTATTACAGAAACAGAGATATATGGCCGCGTCATTTATTACAAAAACAGAGATATATGGCCCCGTCATTCATTACAGAAACAGAGATATATGGCCGCGTCATTCATTACAGAAACAGAGATGTATGGTCGCGTCAGTAAATACAGAAACATATATATATGGCCGCGTCATTTATTACAGAAACAGAGATATATGGCCGCGTCATTTATTACAGAAACAGAGATATATGGCCGCGTCATTTATTACAAAAACAGAGATATATGGCCCCGTCATTCATTACAGAAACAGAGATATATTGTCGCGTCATTTATTACAGAAACAGAGATATATGGCCGCGTCATTCATTACAGAAACAGAGATATATTGTCGCGTCATTTATTACAAAAACAGAGATATATGGTCGCGTCAGTAAATACAGAAACAGATATATATGGCCGCGTCATTTATTACAGAAACAGAGATATATGGCCGCGTCATTTATTACAAAAACAGAGATATATGGCCGCGTCAGTTATTACAGAAACAGAGATATATGGCCGCGTCATTTATTACAGAAACAGAGATATATGGCCGCGTCATTTATTACAGTAACAGAGATATATGGCAGCGTCATTTATTACAGAAATAGAGAATACATGGTTAGTATCTTACAATACAAGGTTTATTTTGGCGAGGGTTAGGAAAGACGAGATGGCGAGCCTTTGGCGAGCCATCTCGTCTTTCCGTTCCGAGCCAAAATAAACCTTGTATTGTAAGATACTTACCATGTATTCTGTTTATCCTGCAACTATTTCACAGTAGCTGACATTCAAGTTAAATGGAAAAAACGTCATTTGTTTACCTTTTTGAACTGAAGCGATGCGTCCGCATTGTGGCGCAGGAATATTTCCATTCATAAGAACTATATTTACTTCCGCCTGTAATGTCACTGCGCTGTTACAATATAGTTCCGATCATTTTTGCTACCTCAAAGTGTAATTTCACACATATGTGTATGAAAATATCACGCAAATACATTTTATTTCTGATAACGAATTGTTTAATACCTTTATAATGACATAATTCATTCAAGTTAAAGTTTTACAATTCGCACTAGAAAATGTTAAGCTTAGTCAGTAAGCTAACAGGGTACGTACCATGTACACACGTGTGTCACTGTTGTAATCGTTACATAACATTGGATTTTACGGAAACATGCATCGACATCAAGGCTATAGCCTTACATTGGATTACTGGTATAGATATTCAGGTTGTTGATATGAAGTGTTGCACCATAAAATATGGAGTTTAATTGAGAATTCGCCTGTGTAATAGAGCTAGTGCTGCTGGCATTGTGCACGGATGGAACATGTGTAAAATTCATTTCGCTGGACGGATTTAAATTAACGGGATTTCCTGTTTCACGGTGAGTGGCTAACATGTTTGAGTAACTTCTTTGTTGTGTTTCGGAAATGGAACTATAATTGATAATTGACTGTACGTTTTTATGTCCACTAATTTGCATAATATCGGTTGGGGGTACATTGGCATCACGTAGTTTCTGAACCAGGTGTTTCCTCGCGCTATGATTAGTAAGTTTTTTGTCCTTGTCCAAGTTTCCTTTTTGTGCCATTGTTTTCATCAGGGATCCAAGTTTTTTTTCTCCGATTCGTTGTTTGATAAACCATTTGTCACTCTTTGTGTTGCTTAGTGGAATTGTCCTTGTACTTTAACTCAACAAATTGTTTACTTTGTTCAACGGGATCATGTACTACCGGATCAGCCTTCTGGGATGGGGAGGGGGGTCGTGGCACGACAGACGCAGACTGAGTGGGGGGACGGACGGATTTTGTCGTTTCTACACTTTGTAGCTCATTTTCATTTCTCTCTATCTCTTGTACTATTTCCATTAATGTTGCATCGTATTCATCCGGAATTTCAACTAATCGTACGGGTCTAGGCACATGAGAATTTTCATCGTACACAGGAAGGGGCACAGGGGCTTGAGACGGGGCTGGTTCTGGGTTCAGTACAATTTCAGAGTTTTCATCATTTACCGTCATTTCTAGATCAATACAAGTAGACAAAATGTCAAAGTTAATATCAAAATTGCAATCCACCATTCCTGTTACACTGTTGTCAATTTCGTCATCGGATGAAGATTGTTGTGACATTTTTCTGGATTCTCGTACAATGTAGCAGACGCTGACAGCTGACGATTGTTGACAAACAATATGACGTCATCATTATCAAGTCAAAGTTTGTGTGCGTGATCATGAGGTCAACTTGAAAGTAGTTCCGTCAGAGTTGGAAAAAGTTCACGTGAATCCTATTGACGGATAAAGCACTTCGTATTGACGGATAAAGCACAAGTTTATCCGACAGTAGTTATCGGTCAGTGAGTGTGGCAGTTGCAGGATAAACAGAGATATATGGCCGCGTCATTTATTACAGAAACAGATAAATATGACCGCGTCATTTATCACAGAAACAGAGATATATGGCCGCGTCATTTATTACAGAAACAGAGATATATGGCCCCGTCATTTATTACAGAAACAGAGATATATGACCGCGTCATCTATTACAAAAACAGAGATATAGGGCCGCGTCATTTATCACATACCTATGTAATCGTACAATAGTGATACAACAAATTTCGGTGAATGTTTTCTGTCAGTTTGTATCACACATGTGTGATACAAGATGTTGTATTACCATACTAGCCGGAACTACTTTTAAGGGGAATTCCCTTTTCCATGAAACTAAAAATAGACAGTTCATTGGAAGAAATAAAGTGAAACTGTATCTTACAACATTGATTAAAAATTATGAAAACATTTTTTTTTAAATAAATGCATTTAATTACAAATAAAAATCAAGTACTTGAATATTTTAAATGTACGTTTATTTCTCTTAAATAAATATTGTCCTCCGACATTTCTGTCGTCTGCTAGAGTCTGTTTGACAGGTCATAGTCTATCATCATAACATGGAACTTTCGGACGTTAACTTTGAAATTCTTCATGATATGATATTTGATGAAGTGGATAACGGGGAAGGGTTTGTAAATGACGAAGAAAATCACATTGTTCCTTCACAGCAGCCCGTACAAACATCTTACCCCCCATTACCTGCGTCTTCTCTCCAAGTTATGCCTGTCCCCCCACCAACGCCCGTCCCCCAAACAATGACAACACCGTCTGATCATGTATCTACAACTGCTCCTGAGCGTTCATTCACATCAGGGATAACAGAATTGCGTGATTACATAATGAGTAAAAGAAATCCAAACACAGTAAGAAAAACTGAAGGCGTTATAAAGAAATTTGTTGATTGGATTGCTGAAACGCCCCGCTCTGACGTCAGGTCATTGAGTGATATTTTACCATTTGAAATGGACACATACATTGGGGGATTCTTATTAGGCGCCCAGTAAAATGACGGTTCCCAGTATGAACCGGATACACTGACAAGTTTTCATCGCGGAATTGACCGTTACCTACGTGAAATAAACTATCCATACAACATAATGACATCATAGTTATTTAGCACCAGTCGTCAGGTGCTACAGTCCCGTAGGAAAAAACTGTAACAACGAGGGTTGGGAAATAAACCGAACAGGGCTGAGCCGGTCAGTGAAAATGAGGAAAACGCTCTATGGCAAAGTGGTCAGCTGGGATTAGACCATCTCTACTCAACACTGTGTGGTATCATAATACAAAATTGTTGGGGTTCAGGGGGTGCGACGAAAACAGGCAATTAAAATGGGGGGATCTTGAACTGAAAACTGACGAAAACGGCCAAGAATATTTGGAATTTAATGAAAGATAAACAAAAACTCGTGGAGGCAATTCAACTCACCAGAGGTCATTTAATCCAAAACTTTTTGTAAATCCCGAAAATTCATCCAGATGTCCAATCAAATCATTTAAACTTTACGCGAAACACAGGCCACACGAAATGAACACTGCAGAATCTCCCTTTTATCTTGCTGTCAATCACAACGAGAACGGTGAACGTTGGTTTAAAAATCAGCCAGTGGGGAAAAATTAGCTTTCTGATATGATGAAAACTATGGCAAACAATGCTGGTCTTGTTGGAAAAAAGACCAACCAATCCCTCCGAAAAACTGCATTCTGGCGTAGCACCGACAACAATCATGCAGTTGAGTGGTCATAAAAATGTCAACAGTGTGAATAATTATGCAGTGGCATCCATGCAAAAGCAACCAGAAATGTGCGAACTTCTACAAAATGTCCCCGAAACATCTTTGTCAACAAAGTCTGTCCGATCGACAATTTCTCGTAGTGAAGTGGCAAAGAGAAATTCCAGAAATGAAAACGCGGTCGAACCAGTTAAAAATCCAATGCCAAGGTCATCTGGAGATTGTCAAAATCTTGCCACGGGAATGTTTTCTGGGGCAAATATTACTGGCGGCACATTTAACATTTCCTTTCAAATATCTTCCCAATCTTCCTCTCAAGTTATATCTCCTCCTAGGAAATATCGTAGAATCCTACGAATCACTGACGATGACGATGACTCGGTGTGACATGTCGCTTGTTTTTGTGAATGAATTGCACGCGCTGTGACGTAGTCGCTCAACGACAGCACATTAGCTATATGTCTAGGTATGGAGAATGTGTTTGATGCCATCGATATATAGGTTTCATTTGATTTTCTACTATATCCATTCTTAACTAATGCTAAATCAAATTAAATTAAACAGTATTTGTAAAGTTTGCTGCTTGAAGTAAACGATGTTGTATTTTAAATCATAATTAAATACCGAACATTTTCACTGACAGTTGGGAGAATTTATTAACATATATGTGATTGCAAATAAATGATTTCGCATCAATTAGTGTTTTGATTTTCCTTTAAATTATCAGTTTGAAAACAGAATGTAGTTAATCAGTAAATATTTTTTTGTAATTGTTTTATTTTTCCAATTTTCATAGATATGTAATATACACAAAACATAGACAACACTAAACATAGCTTTCATTCTTCATACACACTCATTCATTCATATCTATCACCTTCTTTCAACATGCCTTCAAACAAATGCCAATCATCAACACTTATCGCCATCCTCAAAATGATCATGATCATCATCAAAATAATTCTAATCATCATCATCATCATCATCATCATCATCATCATCAATAGTCATCATCGTCATCATCATAGTCATCCTCATCATCACAATCATCATCATCATCATCATCATCATCATCATCATCATCATCACATCACAATCATCATCATCATCATCATCATCATTAACATAGTCACAATCATCATCATCATCATCATCATCATCATCATCATCATCATCATCATCATTTATATATCTACACAGGAGGGTATAAATGTTTATGTAGATGACAGCCTCACACAAACACACCCTCACACACACGCACTAACACACCCAAAACACACACACACAAAGGGGAGAGAGTTGTGCCATTTTAACTTTTTTATACAATAATAAAAACACACAGGAAAATATATGGAGTTATTCAGTGTCATGAAGATTAATTGACTTAAGAAGGAGAATAATATTGGAATTAGTAAATAAATATGATAACATAAATGTTTCTATAACATTGTCAAGGATTGGGTGTAATATCTAATAGTTTATTCCATTTTTTCCAGTTGTCATTAAATTGTACTAGGTTTTCATTTCCTTTACTTGTGCATGCATATTTCTGAATTCTGTAGTTGTCTTTGATTATAGATTTTAGAACAGGTACTGATAGTGCTTGTTGTAAACATCTTGCTGAGTAAATATACTATTTCATCAGAAGTAAAATAAAATTATCAGTTTTATAATATACATTTTTGTTGTTTCTCATACCAAAAATGAAAGTTTCTTTATTGAAAGTAAATGGTACAAATAAAGAATCTAACAAAAAATCAAACTCCTCAAAAAAAAGTCTGTACTTCCTTACACTCCCATAATAAATGTACTATTGTTTCTGGTTCTGTTATGCAAAAGAAACATTGTGGATGTTCAGATAATCCAATTTTGAATATTTATGAATTAGTAGTTAATATATGCTGGTTTATTCTATATTGAAGCCAGTGTAATTTTGAACTTTTAGTGACAATAAAAGGAGTCAGATAAATAATTTTCCAAGTTTGCTCATCAAATTGAAATATGTCATTCCGTTTTCTTTTCCCAGTCGGAACACAGTTATTTAAAGAAAGTATATTATAGAAATCCTTTGAGCCTTTAGTATTTTTATAGAACATTTCAAGGTTAGTGGGTATTATCGGATAAGATAGGAGTTTGTTATCTGATTCCTTATTTGCAATGTAATTTTTCACAGAATTTATTATACCATGGAATATAAGAAAGTTGGTATTGATGTCATATTTTTCTTTAAATTCTTGAAATGTATAAAAAGTAAGGGGAACTGGAAATTTAATCAGGTCGTTAATTAAAATTGCGCCTTTACTGTACCAGTTCCTGTAAAATACCTTTTGTCTATTTACTTTTATATTATCATTAAACCAAATAGGAGTTTTCAGTAAATATTGATAAAGTGTAAACTGGCTAGATCTGTCAACTAGGCCTACACTTTTAATCAGTTGACGAACTTATGATGACGAGATGACGATTTTTTTCTTCATTGAAAACGAAAATAATACATAGTGATATGACGCCACTTGAAACCGCAAATGGATTCCATAATTAAGGAAGGTTGTAATTGATAAAGGTATGTGAAAAAAGCAAAACCACCATATGTGTTGATCTGTCGAGTCGGCTCCACACGAGTGATATTTTTCCTCCGCGCAAGAAACTCGAGCGATCCGACTCGACAGATCAACACATATGGGTGGTTTTGCTTATATAACGATGTATTGAGAAAACTCCTCATTTCTGCTAAAATGACAGATGGAGAAGTCAATCACTATTTATATAGGCTAGCTATTTCAAGCTATCGTAACAAAATTTTATCTATATAGACTGTTTATTGCAAGACTAGTATACCTAAAACATTACTCGCGATTCCATACTGACCAACATTTTTTTTGAACATTTTATATACAACTGTAAAAACAAGTTTAATCGGAAATTTAGCAAATATAAATACATACTTTGTTTTAATCAAGTTTGATTTTATACACATATACATCTTTTTAGATTGCATTTCATACAATTAATTCAAGCAATCTTTATTCAAGAATGAGTAATACAGTGTATGATACAATTGTAGGTGTGTTCGGGGGCGAACACGTTTGAAGGAGGAAGTAGTGTAGCAGGCCGGGTTTTAATTGTAAATACCGTACATAGTTGTATGGTCGCCTTCTAGCTTCCGGCTAGGGGGAATTTCCCTTTAGCTCAGTCGGTAGAGCGGCGGACCAGTAAGCCGAGGGTCGCGGGTTCGATCCCGGCTGGCTGCACACTACTACTCCTTGAACTTTTACACAATAAAGATATTAGTGGAATACATGCAATTGCTGGATGGTCCTATGTAAGTAATTCACGGGGTCTACTTAGGGTATTGTGGCTGTCTATACGGCACTGAGATACTAGATATATACGCTCACAGAAAAAAAATTATTTGTATGGCACTTGTGAAATCTAGACGACTTACAGATACCCATATATAACTTCCGTATAGTTTTGGAGAATCGTGTACGACATTTTGCCATGTTTCACTTAACAATTTTATACATCATGACAGTGTTTTCAATCAGTTTGCCTGGGTTAATTTTGGACGTTGAAAGATACAGTTATCGTTTTAAGATTCTTTTTTCCCCCAAAATTAAATCCGTCTCCAGTTACTGAAGAAGTATTTATCACAACAAGAACAAATACTGCACATCATTTTAGGACCTAAAATGATAACTAAAAGGAAAACATGAAAATAATATATATACTAAATGAACACTGAATTCTAGCAAATCAATGAATACGTAAGTATAGAGTTGCAAAATGATAAATAAAACTGCCGCGCTAAAATATGTAATAGTCGAGTATCGTGAGTTGTACGTACATGTATATAACGTAAAATGTATTTGTTTTACAATAAAGGCGAAACAAAACAACTATTTATGTAAAAACCAATAAATCTTTTGTGACCCGATTCTCACAGACACGATATCGGGTTCGATGGATGTCTCCTAGGAGGCACACATTTCCTCAAACAATATTGTTCTCTTTATTTCTTACTTCAAGAAGATTTTATTAACAGAACAAAATAACTTAACAATAGCAAACAACATAGTCTAATAAATCATGAAAACAATATATATGTAAACATTATGATTAATCAAAATATCAATAGATCAATTTTATATATCATTCACTTAAAGGAAGCACAATCTGATAAAAATCATATAATTATAGCTTTTGCGTATTTTTACGTAATCTTTGCCTGAACAAATGCTATATTTAATCAAATCGTAGGAAACAATGTATAATAACTGCGACGTATGTATACATGTCATAATATAATGACGTATGTGACGTCATAATTGACGTCATCAAATGGCGTCCGTTATTTTGAGATTTACCCGACTTTCAGTTTAAGGTAAATGAAAACGAAACTTAATTCAATTAAAAACATTTACTTCCAAAAATCCTTATGATCGGCCCAATTGGCCTTCTGGCACTCTGGAAACCAGAAGTTCGGCCTAATCGGCCTTCTGGCACTCTGGAAACCAAAAGATCAGCCCTACGGCACTATAAGGGTTAATTATGTCGCAACATTTCACCTTAACATTGCCACTTTATTTGTGTAGCGTGGAGTCCGAGCCAGGATTCATCAAAAGAATGTTGCATTTTTTCACAACAAGAGAAGTTGAGAAAGCTTGCTCAGTGCAAGTTGATCTGATGTGGGTAAGTATTGCATTTAATTATGATAAATTTAGATGTTTATATGGCTTGTAATTGCACTTATGCGTTTCGTATGAAATTTATAGACGTATTTCCGTATAGAAAATCTTTTGCTGGATTGCACTTTGTTAATCTATGATACCGATTCTCTATTTTGAAAATATATTTCTCTTTATTTGATAATGGGTAATTCGTACATGTGTCACAGAATGGCGATCGATATATTTTATTCAAAGGTCTACGGTAAATGTGTGATTGATGAATCATTCATATTTATACCTTTCGTTTCAAAATGTTTTTGGGACTGCTTGACCGTGGCGTTTTCATCTTTCATGGTTGATAACTCGATTAAATGTATTAATATTTTCTTGTATTCAAAGTCTGGAGTTTTCAGTAGTTTTAAAACTACTTCTTTTGCAGAATATGGACATAGAGTCCAATCCTGGTCCGAAGCCTGACGAGTTTTCAATTTTCCTCCTTAACATTCGTAGTATTAGGAATAAATTGGATTATATAGAAGACATAGCTGGTAAATATTTAAATTATTTGTTTATCAGAATCTCATCTAGATTATCAGGTTTCTACTGATGATTTACTTATACCTGGATTTCATGAACCTTTTCGACTCGATAGAAATTTTGCTGGTGGAGGGGTACTAGTCTATGCAAACAATCTTTTAAAAGTTAACCTCTTACCGGAACTAGAATTTCCTGGCGATGAAAACATTTGGATTAATGTTATTCTAACAAATTCCTCTTTTATGATTGACACTGCTTACAGATCTGAACACTCTGTTTCACCGTTCTGGGAAAATTTACGTACATCTCTTAACATGGCTTTATACATGTATATCACACCAAATATAATAGTTACTGGTGATTTAAATGTCGACTTATTAACTGCATCTACAAACCATGTTCTTTTCGATATCATTGATAGGTCTGTCAGCGACCATGATATTTGTACTGCTTGCATTAACATTCCTTGTGCTTTTAAATCTACATATAAGCGTAAAATTTGGCTGTATAAGAAGGCTATCTTTCAAAAATTAGACAATCTTATTTCTGATTATAACTGGAGACTTATTAAACGACTACTAATATCAACTGGTTCTTCACAATCTGTTCCTACTCTTGTAGATCCTCTCTCTAATACTGTTGTCACTAATGATGAAGACAAAGCTAACCTCCTAAATGACTAAATTTGTAATGTAATACAAGTAGACGATTCTAACACTGAAATATCTATTATTGAACCAAAGACTAACAAAACGTTTCATTCTATACGAGTGAATAAAAATGAAATTCGAGATGTATTACAGATACTGGAGCTTGGTAAGGCCTCGGGTGATGATGGAATTGGTCACCATCTGTACAGAAATACATCACAAGCTGTTTGTTTTCCACTAGAAATTATTTCTAATATGTCATTGTCAACAGGTAGTTTTATGACCACTTGGAAGGTAGTTCAAAAAAGGAGACAGATATTCACCTTCTAATTATAGACCGATTTCTCTTTTATCCACTGTTGGTTAAGTTTTTGAACGTGTAATTTACAAACATTTGTATAACTATTTCATAAATAACTCATTGTTTAACAAATACCAATCTGGTTTTATGCATACCCATTCAACTGTATATCAGCTGATAGAAATTTATCACAACATTTGTATTTCACTTGAAGAAAAGAAACATATATGCATTGTTTTCTGTGACATTTCAAAGGCCTTTGATCGTGTGTAGCATAAAGGTTTAATGGTGAAGCTAAAATCTTATGGAATTTGTGGTGAATTATATACCTGGTTAGAAAACTATTCATTTGACAGGCGCCAAAAAGTATTCTTCAATAATTCTTAGTCACATTTAGGGTTGAATTTAGCAAGGGTTCCTCAAGGTTCCATTCTTGGTCCACTTTTGTTTATAGTTTACATTAATGATATTGCTGATGTCCTTGACTCAGCTGCTCGTCTTTTTGCTGATGATACGTCTCTAATAATGTCTTCCTGATCATGTCTTGAAATTCAAACTGTCTTATATAGGGATCTTAAATAATTAAACGTGTGGTCTAAAACGTGGTTGCTAACTTTTAACCCAACGAAAACTGAGGTAATATTGATTTCGAATTCTATTGACATAGATGAAGATTTAAAGTTGATATTTGATGGAAATGATTAACAAATTTTCTGATAGCCATAGGCATTTTGGAATTTATTTTAATGCGAGCTCCAAGTGGGGCGATCATATAAATGCCATATACAGTTCGGTTATGAAGGAAATAAGTGTATTAAGAAGATTGAAATTTGTGCTAAATCAAAATAGTCTTTTAAAAATTAATAAATCATTTATCTTGCCGGTTTTACAATATGCGTGTGAAGTATGGGATTGCTGTACTAAATTTGAAACTGAATTGTTAGAGAAAGTTCAAAGGGAAGCTAAAAATAATCTATATTTCTAATTTATGTTTATGCTAATGATGCTATCTCGCTTTGTCACAATTAAATTGGCAATGAAATATGTTTAAAGTCAAAGCCTTATGGAAGCTATAATAATTTCTAATTCCAGAAACATAGGCTAGCTAAGTAGAATTATCGAGGTTGATTATAACTTTATTTGTTTCAGAGAATCGAAAATGAGGAGTTCTGTACCCTTCTGTGTGGGATTATATCACTGATGTTAGTTTACACGTACGTGTATGCACCGTCGATTGGAAACCGTGCCAAGGACGGATGGAAAGCCGTGCTTGCCATGTTCCAAGCATGGAGAACTCATAAGTAATGTCGATATTCGTTACCACTTTCCGCGGTTCCTTTCACTACAGGACAATAACGGTAATCTCCATTTCGCGTGTGATATGTTATGATAGATTACTTGTTGTCACCTTTGTATTTTTGAAAATGTGTTATAATACACTATCTGTTTCTACAGGCCGTTCCCTCTGTCATTTCTGCGGAACTGCTCCATGTCAGGCTAAGCGAACATCATGGAAGCGCTTCAGACCCCGTATCAAGAATGTGACCGAGTTCGAGGTGCGATCCAATGCCATGACGTTGTTCAGCCTCGGACTGGAGCTGTCCGTCGACCTGACAAAAGAACTTCCCCGTGATGAGCTGTACTAGGCTAGGAAATACTGCGACCAATTTGAGGAGGACCACATGGTTCTATTCCCGCTGTGTATCCACCGTCAAATCAATGACTGGTACCCAGTGCTGTACTAGGTATGTACCCTGTCCCTCAATAGTATATCAGTTTGTCCCTTTTCTGATAGGAAATCCCCTGACGTACCCCGTCACCCGACTAAGTTATCTCATACTCGCAAACTCATAACAATTTTCAATTTCATTCAAATTCAAATTAATGACTGGAAACAAAAAACACTTTTTCTTTAAGAGAGCGGAACTAGTGTACATGTATACGTTAGTATTACGTTCAGTCTGTTATTTATTTATTTATTTAACCATTTTCTTTCAGATTCCTTTCAGTGTTTGGCGATGAGATTTTAGGTGAGTGTCGATGATGGAACAGAAGTGGTCGTGGTGACGTCATCGAATTGTGTGATACCGCCCTAATAATAGCAACCACGATTTTTTTTTCATTTCTGATCAATGAGAAATATTGACCTAGTGATATTTATGTTGTTTCTGCAACTTTGGTAAGTTTTATATTGTGAAATTGTTATTTTGAAGATATGAACATTGTACGCAGAACTGTATTACGATACTTTGGTTTGGTTTGTTTTGTTTAACTTCCTATTAACAGCCAGGGTCATTCAAGGACGTGCTCGGTTTCAAAGGCGGCAGAAAGCCGGAGTACCCGGAGAAAAACCACCGGCCTACGGTCAGTACCTGGCAACTGTCCCACTCATGTTTCAAACTATCAACCAAGAGGTGGGGGGCTAGTGATGAACTTCAAATTTCAAAACGCGATGAATGCTTTCCGTCCATTTCCTTTTCTTGGTCTGACTCAAAAGGAAAACCTATATATGAAGTTAAATATAATACCCTGTACGTTCTCAAGAAATAGCGATAACAAATTTTAGTTGATAGAATCTAAGAACGTTGTCCATTATATCCTGATCAAATTTAAAAGTGAATGTGCCAAATTAGCGCACAAGGGAAAGCTTAATATCAACTTTGAGAAATTTAGCTTAAAAATGATACTTTGGTTTTATTTGAGGTCTGCTTTAAAGTGATATAAGCTGCAAAATAAAAAGATATGAAACTTCATGATAAACAATCTGTTTTATTTTGTAAAGTGTGTATTGTAAGGAAAGAAAACAAGAGGCCCAGAGGGCCTGTATCGCTCACCTGGATTTCATGATATATGAAACAAGAATGATGATTATGTATATTTGTCACTGGTATTGCTATGTCAATATATCATAGGCATTTTATATGGGTACGTGAGGTATGCCATAAACTGCATTAATTCATGAAATGAAATTGACTTTTGGCGCAACCCCTTAGGGATGATACCACACAAATGTGAGTCAGATATCCATTGCTTAGTTTCAGAAAAGAAGTTGTTTAAACTAATTGACCCCTTTTGACCCGGCCCTCTGCACCCGGGAGGTCAGGTCCTTCCTTTATAAAATTTTGAATCCTTACCCAAAAGAATGCTACCAGTCAAATATGAGCTGTTTCAGAGAAGAAGTTGTTCATATCAATTTAGCCAAATTGACCCCTTTTGGCCCCACCCCTCAGCCCCTTGGTGGGGTCAACCCTAAAATTTGTACAATTTTGAATCCCAACCCCATGACCATGCTACCATACAAATGTGAGTGATATCCATTGATTAGTTTCAGAGAAGTTTTTTATATCAATTTAACTAAATTGACCCCTTTTGGCCCCGCCCCTCAGCCCCAAGGGGGTGGGCCCCATCATTTGTTCAATTTTGAATCCTTAACCCAAAGGAATGCTACCAGTCAAATATTAGAGATATCCATTGCTTAGTTTCAGAGAAAAAGTTGTTTATGTCAAATCTGCCAAAATGACCCCTTTTGGCCCCGCCTCTCAGCTCCAAGGGAGGTCGGCCCCACTATTTGTACAATTTTGAATCCCAACTCCAAAGGGATGCTCACGGTCAAATATGAGCAATATCAATTGCTTGGTTTCAGAAGAGAAGTTGTTAATATCAATTTAGCCAAATTGACCCCTCTTGGCCCAACCCCTCAGGCCCCCTTGGGGTCAGCCTCACCATTTGTACAATTTTGAATCCCCACCCCATAGTGATACTCACAGTCAAATATGAGCAATATCAATTGCTTGGTTTCAGAGAAGAAAACGTTAATATCAATATAGGTATATTGACCCATTTTGGCCCCGCCCCTCAGGCCCCCAGGGGGTCAGCTCCACCATTTGTACAATTTTGAATCCTCACCCCATAGTGATGCTACCAGACAAATAGGAGCGATATCCTTTGCTTGGTTTCAGAGAAGAAGTCGTTTATATTAATAGAGCCAAATTGACCCCTTTTAGCCCCGCCCCTCAGACCCCTGGGGGGTCAGCCCCACCATTTGTACAATTTTGAGTCCACACCCCATAGGGATGCCTCTGACAAAATTTGGTCAAATTCTGATCAGTGGTTATGACGAAGTCAATTGTTGACGGAAGGATGGACGGACGGACGACGGACGGACGGACGGACGGAGGGACGGACGGACCACGGACGCAGGATGATTTGAATAGCCCACCATCTGATGATGGTGGGCTAAAAACTCAGGTTTAAAGATATGATTTATTATATTGTATCATGTAAGAAAAGCAGCTCTATGAGTAAGCAAAACGGAAGGAAAATAAAACGGAGAATATCATCTATTGAGTTTGAGGACCACCATGTAGTAGAGCATCTACCTAAACCAAAGAATCACCTTAACTGAAAGGAGCAGGAATATGATTTGATATTTTGTTTAATTTCATAAAAAACATAATTGAATAGCCCAATGATCCAAATCCAAATGAAGACACTTTTGAAATTTATACGTATATATACATAATGATAAATTGCAAAGTCATATACCACAGGGTATATAATTCTATATAGATATGCTCTGGAGATGACAGTGACAAGTGGTGGGTGCGCTCAATCTTCATCAGTTCGTACCAGATATACCTTATTAAGATTAGTTATTCTGAAGTTTCATGAAACCGACTCTTCCTTATAGCAGAATACCCAAGG
>NW_022979764.1:0-20476 GCF_902652985.1 Pecten maximus | reverse complement strand
TTGCCAGGCTTCGGGCTCCCCAAATGTGGGTTACACGGGTAAAGCTATGTAATATTTGAATGGAAGGTCTTAACGCCACTAGTATGCTGAAAATATATTTTGGGATATAATTGGGATAATGCGTCACGAGGTTAACTTATTGGCAGTTGGTACTTTGAATGCTCCAAGCATTTGCTCTGATACAGCGCTGCCGTGCATGTAATAGCAGAACAATGTCAAACGACCCTGTATGAACATTCGGATCTCTGCGATTTAATCAATCAACATTTTGTTTGCAATTAATTTCCCAAATGTACCTCTACGAAAAACGACGTCACAGACAGCAGGTGACCAACCTTGCTATAAAGTATAACGAAATAGATTATTGTGGACCTGGGAGTTAGTGAAGGAAGTGAGCATACAATCAAATTGCCATCACATATTGATAACTCTTACCAAGTTTGTAATATTTCAAACGGCAATTAAACAAATAATGCTCAAAAAACGTGATTTCCAAACAAACTTTAGTACATTTAACCCTCCTAAGACAAAAAAATCAATGAAAATGTTCAGAGGTTTCTAAGAAAAGGTCAAAAATGAAAAAATGTTTACCGACACTCGATGACAGACAAAATGAGATTAGAATAGGTCACTTTAGACTTATCTCAAGTGCCCTTTGGGTACTAGGAATTAGACATACCACTCATAAATAAAATGGCAGGTATACAAATATATCAACTTCATAACCAAAAAAGTTACTAATTAATGGTTCTGATATGAATTGTGGTCAAATATATCTTTGTCATGCAAATTTTGGACCAAAACCAGAGGGTAAGGAACCACTAAAGACTTTCATTTTGTTATATTTATTGTTTCATACAAAAGAAATTCTAATCAAAGTATCCATTTCCTTGTACTTCAAGTACAGTCCATCACATTCTCAAAACTTTGAACACGATACTTTTTGGGGTAGTAGTCTGATTTGATTGTGATATTTCTATATGTCCTGTAAAAGATGGGCTCTGTCTGCCTCGAAACTGGTGCATCTAGTGCAAGATGTGTAAAGTGTACATGAAAATGATGGTATGATGGTTGGTAGTGTACATACATCCGAAGCTTACTTGGCTTTACTCCAAACTTTTTTCTTATCGCCTCCTTGTAATGCAAAAAACAATGCTATACAAAAAGCACATAGACCCCCTTTTTAACATCAATATAAAGAGGCCCATGGGCCTTAACAGTCATTTGAGTTTCAAAATATTCTGTAAATTGACCCTTTTTTTACCCTACTCATCAGCCTCTGGCCGCAGATGGGCCAACAACTGCATCAAACTGCCCTCCAAAACTGCTAGATTACCTGTCCCTGGGCAAACTAAGATTATTTGATTCTGCCTTATTTGGGTCAAGAGAAGAAAAATTTTGGGTTGCCCCTCCCCATAGGCCCCAGGGTCAATTTGACTCTTTGGGCCCGCCTCTCAGTCCCCTGGGGGGTGGGACCAATATTTTCAATATTTATGGTTAACCATTGGCCATGGAGGGTTTCTCAAAATTTCATTAAAATGTTCAGGGTTTTCTGCGAAGCAGTCGAAAATGTTAATTGTTTTAAGATGAACATCAGACGCTCGGCATCGTAGGACTTTAAAAGGCGATTAAAATAGGAAACTTGAGACTTTGTCTCATGTGACCTAATAAAAACATTGCTCCGCGAATAAAGACAACTTGGCTTGCCATATGTTTCGCTCACCTGCTTCTTATGCAATTTTGAAGTTGATGTAAGTTATGTATGCAGATAGAAGCTGATTAAACCCTTTATTCAATCAAACAGAGTATTCTTAGTTTATTATCTAAATAAATTGCAGCCCTTCATTCGATCATACTACCCAAAATTAAAGGTTCTGCTCTCTTGTTAAACAAAAAATCATGTGTTTTAAGTTTTACACAGTCTACCTCTGTGACCATGAATGTAGTGTAATTTCTCTTGTGATTTTTATGACTGATCATGGTTTCACTATAAACATGGAAATCTTTTCAGAATTAAATGATATTACAGCAGATTGGGAAAAAAATAAAATGAAGACCCTCAAATGTTTTCAACAATAAAAAGCTAGATACCTTAACATAAAAATCACATTTCCCTCATTTTGGTGAAATTTTTGTTTTTTTTTGTTTTTGTTTGGTTTCAGATGTTTTTTCCCTTTTTGTTCATGATTGATCAATAATCGATGATGACTAACGTTGAAAGTAATTCCCAACAATTATTCAATTAAAACATACTTAGAAAAACTAATTTAAATAAAAATCTAATTACGAAACATTCCATGAATCTAACATATTTATATCTAGCAACTTCTACATTAAAAAAATCTTCTGAAATAAAATTTTTTAACTACTGTGTGTATAAACCATTGTCTGGCTGAATCTTTGCTATACAGGCTACATACCATTCCCCTTTTGCAGGATATTGTTGAGCAAGGTAGGTGTGTATGATTGAGGTCTCTCAATGACAGAACTTCCCTGGTGTGCACAATAGCCACCAGATAGAGTTGACTCAACTCCTTTCTGTTCCATTTCATATCTGGTAACAGTATAAATCCATCCTTCGGACATGCATCTTCAAAAACTATCCTGTCTGACTCACTCTTCTTATCCAATATATTGTACACCCACTAAAACAATGAAATGTATTATGATAATTTTTTTGTCAATTGAATGACATTTAGTAAAAATAGAATTATATAAAAAATAACACATCATTTCAGTGTAATTTTTAAATGCTCGTTTTTTCAACTTGTAAATCATGCTTCAGGCTATTTGGACAAAAAAAATGATATCAAAAAAAAGTACTTGATCGGGTGTATAATAAATGTTCTAAAACAATAGACATTTTGACAGAGGATTTTAACATTTTTTAAATTATAATTGGCCACTTACTTGTATATTTAATTTCTTCCTGTAATATGGGGTTTGACATTTCTCATACATTTCTTTAGTTTTCACATATGGCAAAAGTCTTTTGTTGTCCCGTACTTGACAAGTTTCTTCTCTGTTGCAGGACAAATCAAAGTGGTTCACAGCTGGAAAATAAGTATACCTGAGTCAATAATGCCCAGTACATTTTTTTGTCGTAACTACATTTCCCAAAAATTTAAATTACTGAGACAATAAAGCATGGGACAATTTGTCGAACTACATTTCCCGAAAATAAGAGGAAGAAACACATTGACACCATATAAACAAACAGATACCCCCACAACACTGCCCACAAGCAGAAAGGGAACATGCATGTTAACAACACTAGTAAGATCTTTGGTGGAGTATACATGGGACCCTCACACAGCTAAAATAGGTACTAGCCTGAGATTAAAAAGAATGAGGAGGAATACTGGAATGTCCACACTTATTCAAAATGTCTGAAATGATGCAATACATGATAACTCATTCCTCACGGACCTCATTAGGCACACCCATGTAAGAGGAGTGGGTTGGTGGGACTGATCTTTGGCTCGGAAGCTAAGGTAGATCCGTGATTACAGGAACATGTTTTCCCTTTTCTTCCACTTGGCCCCAAAAAAAGCCAACGGTGTTGGTATTGAGAGCTCAGGTTGTGATTTAAGTAAATCTTAAGAAAACAGAAGGATATGGAAAAGGAGAGGGTCATGGTGGGCATGACATAGTGTTATTATATGGTCTCTTTCACTCGCTATGGGCATGCTTCTTTGTCTGAGGAGGTATACGTGGAGCCGGGATTTATCCACCAGAGACTGGGGTTCCATTCTGTCAGGACCCTAGACAGAAGGTGTATTTTCCTTTACCTGGATTTTTTCACCCAAATAACCTGACCTTAATAGGTAAAAAAATTTCAGGCTTATTTTATAACATAACACAGAACTCTTCCACACCCAAAGTGCGAAGTGAATCTCTCCGAACTAATAAAAAACGCGTTAAGCTACAGTTCCAATCATCCTATACCTCAAGTAGGTCGCCAGTTAAATCCTTGTTTCCAACTGACAAGCTCGAGATGTCAATAATTCTTTCTCGTCATAACAAATATGACGTCAACTCAATCATGGAATTCTTGAAATTATCCCACAAACCTCATGCAAAGTCAAGATTATCTTTTTAAAATGTACCATTCTATTTTATATTTTGCTGACGAGGGCAAATATATTTTTTCGAATTGTTTGGCTCAAATATTTTGTGGTTACCAAACTCGGTACCACTCCTAAGTTTCAGTACAGATCAAAATGAAGCAAGAGTTGAATAAGAGGTTATTTTGCTGCCTCTGCAGTATACTTACAGTTTTTTATTGTTTTAATTTACCATTTAATAAGATCCAGCTAAATTTTATATATATAACATATTTCAGGAAAACCCTGCATAAACTTGTCACAAGAAATTTTGATGTGAAAGATTAATATGCTACTGCTATTTTTTTATAGTTTTTCCTCATACATAAAATAAAAAAATAGATGAAAATTAAATGTTTCGCATAGGAATATTTTAATATTTCATTACATGACATAGTATATCTATATTTATTTCAGTTGAATAAATGATCTCAATGTGGAAGAAACAATAAAAACACACTCACCATATACCTTTGATATATTCTAATAGTAGGGGGATTTTTACGAAATGCGTAGTTGCTGTAATTATAACACAGACATCAAAAGTTTCTCAAAACTTACGCTTTGAGATATCAATTAAATTTCATACTAGAAAATCTAATGTGTCCCACCTCTTTTACTGCAGATTATGATTATCGTCAAAAAAAGGCTTCATGAAATAGACAGTAAGTTATCATGGTACGTGTACATGTTCATCAATCAATTAGTACACGAAGAAATTCCTGTTTGAAACTGGCTTGTATTAGGCTAACTTCCCGAAACTATAGATGTTTTATTACACACTTTTGCATTCGTTTTCAATGTGTAAGTATCGCTAGAGCAGAATGTTATCATAAATCAAAATAAAATTTGAAGAGACAGTGGACTATTTGTAAATGGTTGTCCTTATGTGGAAAATGAAGCCTCTTTTTATGAACTAATTGTCCCAAATAGCACTCACTCAGATTTTTAAACTTCTGGAATGTTTTATAATTTATCTCAAATAATATATTGTCATCGGTGTTTTTGCTTTCTTGAAATTCTGTGATGTAATTAGAGGGAGATAACTGTAATCAATCTTTTTAAACCATACGTTGAGTCTTCGCTTGATAATCCTTGATAAAGGCTTTCATTTTTATTTCCTGACAATGAATTTTCTGAAAAAGTTCATACAATGGCAAAAATTGTTTTTCTTTCCAAAAAAACGTCAATGTTGGTTTCGCTCAAATTTTTTATTTCCTGTATTCTGGAGATTAATTTGCTCTGTACTCTCAGTTTTTTAGAATCACAACAATAAATAACCCGACGTAATAATTCTACAATTGTTTCTGATTCTTTAATTAGGAGTCTAATTTTGTGAAAGGTGTACGGTTCGGGCCTAAAGCGACATAATTGGATGGAGCTTGCCAGGATCACAACAACTATCCGAAATTGAAAAAATTTAATGATCCTTACATTGAATCAACCTAACATTAATTTTACTAATTTATTATAAGTGTGTTATTGTTCAGGTCGTCCCTGTTTTTATCAGATTTACATTGGATATATACAATGCATGTACATATGTGTGCTTCTTCATTTACTCTTGCTGATATTTTTTGCCACATATATATACATTTGTGTATATTGACTCTAATCCACCAACTTTCCGAACTCAAAAACTCACCTATTATGAGCACATTTTATATAATTTGAACAGGTTCAGCATTCAATTGGTTATTTGTTCTACTAAACTGACTGAGTTTACCACAGCTATAATGAAAATCTTGTTGTACTGTCTCACTGGTTTACAATTTCCTACATAGAATATAGGAAATGTGACAGAGAATGATGAGGTCATTTTGGCCAGTGCATACCATTGCAGTCATCTGGAATCAGATCATTACCCGGCACGCATGCATTAGCCTAAGAAGAATTCCAGTTTGGATGTCCATACATGTATAACATATAGTTTATATAATAATTATATACAAGGTGGTTTTACTTTTTTTTGTTTTCTTTTTAGTAGAGCGTCATTGAAATGAGTTTGCGTAGCTATTATTTATATAAAAAAAAATAATGAATACTAGTATCAATATAAATCGAACCATTGGTGTTTGATGAGAATGTCAAATAAAGTTTATCATTCAATAAAAGCTTTCTAGTTTGTTGTTTGACATTGGAATAACACAGTTCCAACGTAGAAATAAATAAGGCACTTGCAACCATCTGTTCTCCAGTTTCTCAAAGAAATCAAATCATGGTGCGACGCAAAAGTTAAAAGTACGCCTACGATCCTTAAGCCATGCGTTTTCAATTGTAATGCCGTTTTTGAGGAGACCTAGCTAAAGGGGAAAATACCGTTTAAATTAAAATGGAACTGGAATCCGAATTTACAAAATTATACCTTCTCATTATTTGTATTATGTAATTTCTGTATTCCAGTTCCATTTTACACTTATTATTCCCCTTTAGCTAGGGTCTCAAAAACGCTTACCAATTGAAAAAGCATGGCTTAGATCGTAGGCGTCTTTAACGTTTGCCGTCTGCACCATGCATGATTTCTTTTGAGTAAACTGAGACCTAGATGGTGCAGTGCAATTTTTTCTTACGTTGAACTGTGTTAATTCCAATGTCTACACACAACTGACAGCCTTTTTATTGAATGATAAACTTTATTTGACATTCCTCATCTCAACAACCAATGGTTCGATTTATATTGACTAGTATATCAGTAATTGTTTTTTATATAAATAAAAAGTACGGAATTGGAGGAACGATAGATAGGGAACAGTTGCTCGGGGAAGAGCATCGATACGCAACCTCTTTCATGACAGCTCTACGAAAAAAGACAAACAAAAAAAGTAAACACCTTGTCATTATAATTATATATATAAACTATATGTTATACATTTATGGACAATCCAAAATGGAAATTCTTCTAGGCTAATGCATGCTTGCCGGTACTGATCTGATTCCAGATGACGCAACTGCTATGCACTGCAAAATGACATCATCCATTCTCTGTCCAGTTCATATATCTATGTAGAACGTAACAGTTGAGACAGTACCAAAAGATTCATTATAGATGTGTAAATCTCGTCATTTAGAACCAATTAAAAATTGATGAACCTGTTCAAATTATATAATGTGCGTCATTAAAATATGTAGTTCGATTATGATAGTCAATATACACAAATGTATATAAATTGGCAAAAATAGCAGCAAAGAGTAAATGAAGAAGCACCTATGGACCTGGCAGTATATAATCCAATGTAATCTGTACATAACAGTGACGACTGAACATACCACACTTATAATACATTAGTAAGATTATTTATTTTTGATTCAATGTTAATTGATCATTAAATTTTCCTTCATTCGTGATAGTTGGTTGTGATCCTTGCAGCTCATCCATTATGTAGCTTTAGGCCCTAAATTACACCTTTTCCCCCAAAAGTTAGACTTCCTAATTAAAGATCAGAACAATTGTAATAAATTATTAACGTCTGTTTTATTTTATTGTGATTCTAAAAACTGAGAGTACAGCAGGCAATTCAATCTCCAGATACGAAAATACATTTGAGCGAACACTTGGACGTTTTGTGGAAAGAAAACAATTTTTGCCACTTGTATAGACTTTTTCAGAAAATCTCATTGTCAGGAAATACAATGACAGCACTTTAATCAGATACACCGAGACCTCACCAGTCTGGTTTAAAGATTGATCAAGTTATCTCCCATCTATTACATCACAGAACTTTCACATAAGCAAAAATCACCGAGACAATATAGTATTTGAGATAATTATAAACATCCAGAAGTTAAATCTGAAGTGAGTGCATATTGGACAATTAGTCATAAAAAGAGGCTTCATTTCCACATAAGGACAACATTTACAAATCCACTTTCTCTTCAAATTTTCTTGATTTATGATCATTCTTGTCTAGCGTATACTTACACATTGGAAACTAATGCAAAAGTGTGTAATAAAACATCTCATAGGTTTCGGAAGTTAGGACTAATACAAGCATCAAACAGAAGTTCTCTTCGTGTACATATTGATATGATGAACTGTACACTTACCATGTAACTTACTGTCTATTTCATGAACCTGTTGACGATAATCATAATGCAGTAAAGAGGTTGACCATAGATTTTCTAGTTATGAAATTTAATTGAATATAATACAAGCTTAATTTTTGATAAACTTTTGCGGTCTGTTTATAATTACCGCACGATGCCGTAAATATCCCTACTTAGAATATATCAAAGGATATTGAATTGTTTCCCCATTGATTATCATTTATTTCAAATGAAATTAAATTGTATAGATATACTATGTCATGTAATGAAATCTAAAATATTCATGTAACCAGTTAATTTCATCTATTTTTTTATTTTATTTGTATGAGGAAAAACTCTCAAAAAAATATGCATAGCAATTAATCTTTCACATCAATTCTTGTGACAATTTTATGCGGGTTTCCTGTGAAATATGTATATATATAAATTTAGCTGTTTTATCTTAAATGGTAAAACAATTAAACTGTAAGTATCCTGCGAGGGCAGCAAATAACATCTTATTCAACTCTTGCTTCATTGGATCTGTACTGAAACGCTAGGAGTGTACCGATTTTGTTAACGCAACAAAATATCTTGCCAACAATTTCGAAAAATATTTTGCCTCGTCAGTCAAAATGAAAATAGAAATGTACATTTTAAGATAATCTTTACTTTGACATGAGTTGTGTGGATAATTTCAATGAATTAAATGATTTGGAATTGACTTTCAGTTAGTTTGTTATACGAGAAAGAAATTATTGACATACTCGAGCTTGTCATTTGAAACAAATTTCACCATGGGGGGGGGGGCCCGACCTCTAACGGAGTTATAGGATTGATTGTAAATGTAGCTTATACGCGTTTAGTTTAGGAGAGCTTCACTCTCGCACCCTTTTGGTGTGAAAGAGGTCTGTTGTTTATTGATATAAATAAGCCTGAATACCTGTTCAGGTCAGGCTTATTTTGTGTGCAAACTCCAGGGAATACACCTTCTGTCTAGTGGTCCTGACGGAATGGAACCCAGTCTCTGTGTGATAATCCTGGCTCCACGTATACCTCCGCAGACAAAGAAGCATGCTCCATCAGCTGAGTTAAAGAGACCATATATATAACACTATGTACATCCACCCTTACCCTCTCCTTTTCCACTAGCCTTCTGTTTTCTTTAGATTTAACTTAAATCACAACCTGAGAACTCTGCTGCAATACAACACGCGTGGGTCTTTATTTAGGCCCAATGTGGAAGAAAAGGTAAAACATGTTCCGTGTATCACCCGGATCTACCTTAAGCTGCCAGCCAAAATCATCCCACCAACCCACCTCCTCTTACATGGGTGTGCCTAATGAGTGTCCTGTGAGGAATTAGTATTTCATGTATTGGCATCATTTTCAGACATTTTGAATAAGGTGTGTACATTTCCCTGATATCCCTCCTCATCTTTTTAATCTGCATGCTAGTACCTCTCTATCTGTGTGAGTCCCCATGTATACTCCACCACAGATCCTTACTATGTTTGTATAACCTGCATGTTGGCCTTCATGCTCTGTGGGCAGTGTTGTAGTGGATATGCCTTTGTTTTGTTTATGGTGTCAATGTGTTTTTCTTCCTCGTATTTTCGGGAAATGTAGTTACGCACAAACTATGTAACCATGACTTTATTGTCTCAGTATAGCTTATTTTGGAAAGGTATTTACGACAAAAAATTACTCGTAACCCCAAATTTATTGACTCAGTATACTTATTTTCCCAGCTGGAAAGCACTTTTGATTTGTCCTAGCAACAGAGGAAGCACTTGTCAAGTCCAGACAACAAAAGACTTTGCCATATGTGAACTAAAGAAATGTATGAGAATGTCACTAAGCCATCTTTACGGACCGAAATTCTATACAATTAAGTGGTCAATTTATATTTAACAATTGTTAAATCCTCTTGTTCAAAATGTCTATTGTTTTAGAACCTGATTATACACCCGATCAAGTACTTTTTTGATATCATTTTTTTGTCCAAATCGCGGAAGCATGATTTTACAAGTTTGAAAAAGTGCATTTTAAAATGACCCTAAAGGCTGTGTTATTTCTTTATATAATTCTATTTTTACTACTACTGTCATTCTTGACAAAATAATACATATACATTTTTATTGTTTAGTGGGTTGTAATATATTGGATAAGAATAGGATTCAGCAGGATCGTTTTTGAATGATTGCATGTCCGAAGGATGGATTATAACTGTTCCACTCTTGAAATGGAACAGAAAGGAGTTGAGTCAACTCTATCTGGGGCTATTGTGGCACCCAGGGAGTTCTGTCATTGAGAGACCTCATCAGACACCCCTACCCTTTGGTCTCAACAATATCACGCACAAGGGAATGGTATGTAGCACTGTATAGCAAGATTCAGCCAGACAATGGTTTATCACACAGTAGTTAAAAAGTTATTTCAGAAGATTTTATTTAATGTAGAAGTTGCTAGTACGAATATATGTTAGATTCAATGAATGTTTCGTAATTGAGATTTTTATTTAAAATTAGTCTTTTCTACGTATGTTTTTATTGAATATTGTTGGGAATTACTTTCAACCTGCATAGTCATCATCTATTATTGATCAATCATACAAACGGAAACTCTGAACCAACAAAAAACAAAAACAAAAAAAATTCACCAAAATGAGGGAAAATGTGATTTTTATATGTTTAATTGTATCTAGCTTTTTATTGTTGATAATTTGATGGTCTGCAATTTTATCATTTTCAATCTGCTGTTAATATCAGAACGTCTGAAAGATTTCCATGTTTAGTGAACCATGATCATCATAAAAATCACAATATAAATTAACTACTTCTGGTCACAGATGTAGACTGTTAAAATGCTTAAAACATGATTTATTTTGAACAAGAAGATGCAGAGACCTTTTTAAATTTGGCTAGTAATGATCGAATGAAGGTTCAATTTATTTAGATGAATAAGCGTAGAATACTCTGTTTATTGAATAAAGTGTGTTTAATCAGCTTCATATCTGCATACTAACTTACATCAACTTCAAAGTTGCATAAGAAGCAGGTGAGCGAAACATAGGGCAAGCCAAGTTGTCCATTTATTCGCGGATCATGTTTTATTAGGCACAGAGACAAAGTCTCAAGTTTCCTATTTAATCGCCTTTAATCCGTCCCTCCGATGCCGAGCGTCTGATGTGCACTTTGAACAATTACATTTTCGACTGCTTCGCAGAAACCCCTGAACCATTTTAATGAAATGTTTGCAGAAACCCTCCATGGCCAATGTTAACCATAAATATGGAAATATATGGTCCCCACCCCCCAGGGGACTGAGAGGCGGCCCAAGGGTCAAATTGACTGGGGCCTATGGGGAGGGACAACAATTCTTCTTCTCTTGACCAAATAAAAGGTCAGAATCAAGATAAGTCTTAGTTTGCCCCAGGACATTAAATCTAGCAGTTTTGGAAGGGCAGTTAAGTCAGTTGTTGCCCATCTAACTGGCCAGAGCTGATGAGTCGTGTAAAAAAAGGGTCAATTGACATAGACATATTGCACTCAATGACTGTTAATGTCCATGGGCCTCTTTATATTGTATGTTAAAAGTTGTGTCTATGTGCTTTGTGTATAGCATTGTGTTTTTTGCTTAATGATGCGATAAGAAAAGAGTTTGGAGTAAAGCCAGTAAGCTTTCGGATGTATGTACCTACCAACCATCATACCATCATTTTCATGTACACTTTACACATCTTGCCTAGATTCACCATTTTTTTCGAGGCGACAGAGCCCATCTTTTACAGGACATCATAGAAAATATCACAATCCAATCAGACTAACTACAGCAAAAAAGTATCGTGTTCAAAGTTTCGAGATGTGAGGGACCTGTAACTTGAAGTACAAGGAACTGGATACTTGATTAGAATTTCTTTTGTATGAAACAATAATAAACAAAATGAAAGTCTTTATTGGTTCCTTAACCCTCTGGTCAGGTCAAACAATTTGCATGACAAAGATATATCTTGACACAATTCATAGTCAGACATTAATTAGTAACTTTTTAGGTTATGAAGTTGATATAGTATTTGTATACCTGCCATTTCTACATGTATTTATGAGTGGTATGTCTAATTCCTAGTACAAGGTCACTTGAGATAAAGTCTAAAGTGACCTATTCTAATCTCATTTTGTCTGTCATCGAGTTGTCGGTAAACATTTTTTTCATTTTTGACCTTTTTCTTAGAAACCTCTGAACAATTTTCATTGATTTTTTTTGTCTTAGGAGGTTTAAATGTACTAAAGTTTGTTTGGAAATCACGTTTTTTGAGCATGATTTGTTTAATTGCCGTTTGAAAATATTACAAACTTGGTAAGAGTTATCAATATGTGATGGCAATTGATTGTATGCTCACTTCCTTCACTAACTCCCAGGTCCACAATAATCTATTTCGTATACTTTATATGCAATGGTTGGTCACCTGCTGTCTGTGACGTCATTATTCGTAGAGGTACAATTTGGGAAATTAATTGCAACAAAATGTGATTGATTAAATCGCAGAGATCCGAATGTTCATACAGGGTCGTTGACATTGTTCTGCTATTACATGCACGGCAGCGCTGTATCAGAGCAACATGCTATGGAAGACACTTCAAAGTACCAACTGACCAATAAGTTAACACTCGTGGACGCATTATCACCAAATTATATCCCAAAAATATATTCTCAGCATAACTACGTGAGCGTTTACATACCTATCCATTTCAAATATTACTATAGCTATTTACACCGTGTACACTGCCACATTTGGGGGCACGGCTCCGAAGCGGCACAGATGTGACAGAGGTGGGGAATCATGTTGATATTGTGCCCATAAGTTATCACTCGTAACAAATACTTTACCAGGGAACAGGGATGCCTAAAACGTAATCCCTGCGTTAGTACTATATATTTAACACGTCTATCTCATTGCGTTCATACCAACGTAAACGCAATAAAACACCATTCAATGCATATATTTACAACAAACAAATCATTGAAATATACCTTACAGAGAAAATAAAAGTCGGGATGTGTTGTTACGTTGGTAACTACGACCAGAGACATATATCTGTATATATGTCTCTGCTACGACATCCATGGTTGCTAAGATCATATAGTTCCTGTGAATCTATTTTTAGACACTAGTATTGTTAACAAAATTAAAAGAAACAACTCAGTAGTTTTGTTTAATACATTTACGTTTTCAATTAATTGATATATTCACAACCACAATTTCCGTCTCGGATTAATGAAGGTTGTCAAGCACAGCGGGTTATTGACACAGATTTAGTAGTGACGTGGTCAACTGTTCTATACGCTTCAGCCATTTGTTGTTAGCTTAAAGCCACATACTCCCAAAGAAACATATATCAATGTTTACATTTTGAGCTTTTTTATGGAGGCGTTTACGCCTGCCATATTACAATCACCTACGAGTTGTGACGTCACAATCTCTCACTTTCATTTTGGTTATATTTCCTTTCACAGTTCATTTTGTAGTTTCTTTCGGTTCATATATGATGTAGTTGAACTATATATACATTTATGAAAACTATCAAGACTACAAATAAAGTGCTATTACATGAAAAAAGGTATATTCAGTATAAATTTCTCTTCGGCGGAAGCCCGGAATTTGAGACCTCTGGTGGTAATTTCTGTAACTAGGGGTAATGATTCGCTTATTAGTCCAAGTATGAGGCACGTCATTGTAGTCCGTCATTCAAAGTATATATGCACAGAAATGTATTAACTATGCTGATAATGTTGTGAACATTTCAGGAACTATTTTGAATAAACAATAAGAATAATGTCTTGTAAATATCTACACCTGCATCGATTTTTGCAAATCTATATCGAAAATACTGATTGAAGGGAGATAACTGCGATATTCTGACGTTACTTTACAGAACAGAGGACACTTGTTTAACTACTAGGAATAAAGACGGCATAACAACCAAGCGCAAACAAATTCCCGATTTTCATAATACCCTCCGGGTTTTGGCTAACAACATTTCTTTTGTTTACAACTTGGTAGTTTGTTCACGAGATTTTATGAGATTTGGTCCGATATTTAGCGATCACGTGTTCCGTCTGTTTACGTGAGCGAGCACTCTGTCAAAATGGAGGCACGTGGACACGGGCTTCACACGAAGCATCAAAGTGTGATGATTGTCGCTAGAAATTAATACCTATCATTATGAATTAAAGGCAAGTTGCTTACAAAGTTTAAATCTGTTTGTTGACCCACTGAAATAAGCGTTTGTTTATTTAGGACGAAACTGTTTACGATAAGTTGTTCAAGCCTGGCCAGACCACAAAATCACAATATCTACTGCGATTATAGTCCGAATTTTCTGACGATCTTGCTATATACTATATGCAGACTTTAATCAGCTTTAGGGCGATATCAACACCAGAACCCTTCGGATTACTGCGATAACTGATCGAAGTCCCTGTATTTCAAATCTATGAATCGGTAGACCTGCGTGATGGAATTCGATCGTTTATTTTTTAAAACTAAGAAAACTGGCACATATCTGTCGTGGTGGTCATTTGTGCTGTACCTTCCCCGACAGAGACAATATACAGAATCTGGATTTTTGTGATAAGGTTTACTGCAGTAGCTACTCGCACTCGTAATATATATGAAAATGCTAAATTATTATTGAACCAGCTTGTCTTATTTATATATTATTCAGCTCACGATTCAACCTTTTCAAATGTTTTCATGTAATATATATATATACATTTGTATGCACCAAGCTGTGAAATGTTTGTATTACATAGAATATTTAAACAATACAAAGTAATTGTAGATTAAGTTATTAACAAAATGTATACCAATTGCATTTTAACGTATTAGTAAAACTTTTTGTTGTTTTCATGTAATATAACTTTTTGTTGTTTTCATGTAAAATGATAAATACATGTATATCTATTGGCAATCGATATACAATCCATATAATATAAGACTTTCTCAAATATCAATATTCCCTATAACTTACAAAATAAATCTATATTTGCTTTTGAAATTTCATTAAAAATGTTTGATTTTCATGTCACGAACAAATCCCTTAAAATGATCATCAATCTCCTTATTGGTCTCCAGAAAGTGTGAAAATAAATGAAACTTTTTTGTCAATAATTCTATTCATTATGAATTCATGTATAACCATTTAGGTTTTTTCCAATGTTGACCTTTAAAACTATATATATATACAAGCAACAATCTGTGGGATGTCAAATATGGAAGGCTATAGCTGTTTCGGGATAAATTGCCAAAAATGCTTATAAGTACTGTTTCTTATCACTGATCACATATATTGGGTTTTTGACTATTATGTGTTATTGCTACTTAAGTGTGAATTTTTTCGGCTTAAGTGATAATGTATTTCTTTGTACTTATGTGCAACAGACATCACGAGAGTTTAATTCTCCTACATATAATATTGACTCCTACAAAAAGAAGTTGAGTGATCATGATTGGTTGACTACGAGAGGCATTTATCAAATCTCATATTTACCATACTGATTGCTCATGATCATATTTCATCCGGCCTAGTAAACTCTAGAAAAAACATCTTAATTTATGAAAGTAGCTAACTCCTTTAATGTATGTGTAAAAATTAAGTATATATATACGTGTATATCGTACAAAACACCAAACTTCTAATATGGTAGATATGAAACATACATTTAGGCTGACTGCCTGATAATATACAATTTGTACAGAGTTTACAATCCTTTGACATTCAGCTCATAATATACACCATTATAATTTGATCTGTCGTCATGCGTCGGTCTTCTTCTTAAGACCAAGATATCGCAGAATGGTGTACAAAAGATTCTTAAGCTGTTTTTATCAAAATTGTTAATTTCATGGCCCCCTATGTGTCGTATTCTCCCTGGGGAGAGGATACATTTTACTATAGTTATGTAGGAAACTCATCACACATATTTTAGCATAATTTGTTTCATTTTCATTGGAAATTGGTTAGCACGTGGTTAGGGCAAACTTTTCTCAATGATATATTGTCAGAGAATGTCAAGGCCAACGACTTGTTATGGGTTCGAATGTCAAAAATAAAAATCTTATATTGATTATTTTTTTCATTTCGTATGAAAGAACATAGTCCACTGAAACAGAATGTGCATATTTTATTGTCATCAGAAAAAAATATGGCAGAAAGATATGGCACTTGGAAAAGAATCATAAAGCTATTTTCTCCAGCCAAAATTAAAAAATAATCCAAAATTGCAGAATAAAGGTTTCTGCTCTTTTATCTATAATATACACATGAAGGCTTGATGTTTGGCGCATAGATAACGTATGGCTGGCTACAAATGTTATACTTATATTTGACCTTGACCTTCATTCAAGGTCACGGGGGTCAAATGATGAAGAAAATTCAAAGTTCTTTCAAAATTATTAATTTGGGTCACATTTTAAAGAATCAGCCCTTTTAAAGGTGTGTGCAATGTATCAAGGTCAAATAATCCAAATGACGCAGATATGGCACTTTTAAAAAGAAATTCCTACCAAAATGAAAAAAATGACCCAAAACTGCACATACACACGAAGGCTAGATATTTGGCAAACAGATACATGTAACATGTGTGACTGGCTACAAATATTGAGTTTATCTCTCTGACCTTGACCTTCATTCACATTTTAAAGAACCGGCTCTTATGAAGGTGTGTGCGAAGTTTCAAGGGCAAATTATTAAAAATGATGCAGACATGCCCTTTAAAGAATGTTTTCTTGCCAAAATCAAAAATTATCCATAAATTGCAATTCAATTGTTGGCTCAAAAGGGATCAATTTGGCTCAATTGACAGAAATAACTAAGCAATCGATATAGCTCATACTTGACTGGTAGCATCCTTTTGGGTAGGGATTCAAAATTGTAAAAATGGTGGGGTTGACCCCCGGGGGCAGGGTCAAAAGGGGTCAATTGGTTTCTCTGAAACTAAGTTATGGATATAACTCACATTGGTGTGGTAGCAATCCCTATGGGGTTGTACCCAAAGTCAATTTCATTTCATGGATTAATTGCACAATTTGGTATAAAACCTACATTCGTATGGTAGCATGGTTATGGGGTGGGTATTCAAAATTTACGAATGTTGGGGTTAACCTCCCGGGGGCTGAAGGATGGGACCAAAATAGGTCAATTTCGCTAAATTGACATTTTTAGAATAACAATAAACCAATGTACATGTACCCATATAAAATGCTTATGGTATATTGACAAATAAACTTAAGCATCATTCTTGTTTCATATCTCATAAAACCAGGTGAGCGATACAGGCCCTCACGGCCTCTTGTTTTATCTGTGAAACAATTCAGATCCCAACTCCATAATCTTGCTGGACACCAAGAGATGAACACAATCCTGATGTAAAAATAGGCCCAGGGTTCTTTCCCCACCCCAAGGGCCTTATACAATCATATTGAATTGATATCAAATATGAAAGTTTTCTTCAATATTTGTATGTAAAACGCTGTATATTTATATACAGTACCTATAGCTACTAGGCTATTATCTACATCTTGGTGGTAAATTAAAAAGCAACAAATCACAAATCACAGTTTATTGTTAATATTGCCATTGGATCTATTAAAATAGATGGAATTGATATAATTTTGAAATAATTGTCCTTAAAAATGAGGTCTTTGTTGAAAAAAAAGTATAATAACTTTTAAAAGCTGTCAATCTAATTTTGATATTATTCTAAGATCAAAATAGAAAGGAACAACAATTTTGTTTACAAGATATTGAAAGACATTGCACACTTTCAACAAAAAAAGTAGCAGACACTCCCTGTATTTTCAATACATATCGTGTATTGTTATAACTTATCGAAATGCATATCATATTGTTTCGACATTTCTAATACCCAGGGCTATAAAATATAAGTTTGTTTTAAACACATAAATGCAAATTTTGAACTACTTAGTATAAAGATGGTTTAAAGTATGAATGTTAATGACATGTACCTAAGTAGAAGTTGATTTGAAAAAAATTTAAATGTTCGACTTTTTAAGTAAAGGTTTGATTGAAATAAGAAATGTTTAACTACTTTAGAAGTAGGTTTGCAACTTTTAAGATGGTTAAAACCATTATGTACATCGGAACAGTCTAAACCATTACATTCATCAGGACTGTGAAAACCATTATGTCCGGTTGGTTTGACACACTTAAGTGGAAATGTTTAGTCATGTTGATATCAGTTTAATCTGTATTCTTGCTTTATTTCAAATATCTCCTTTTACATCTGACTAACGCCTCCTACAGTACTTTCAGTACTTTGATTCAGTTGTTCGGACTTGATACATACCTAACAGATTATCGTGAATCAGAAACTGAAAGAAAATGTGTATTTATGAAAGCATACGGGGAATTCCAAAAATAATAACTGTGGCTGCCGGGCCAAGTTTCTTTGAAAATTAGTCCCACAATGCAACTGCGGACAGATTCTGCCAAAAAAAAAAAAAAGACGCAAACGGGAGTGTAATCGGCAAAACCCGAGTATTTCCTTAGCAAAGGAAATGACTCGTTGGAACTTAGGTATGGACTCGAATTCTGATTTTGCCGGACGTCTATTAAATTGGATTGCTGGATTGCTGGTTAGCTTTTGAACATTGTCAACTTCACCGATCTAAAATTTTATCGATGTTTTGTTGTTTGTTTTAAAATAAAGTATTTAAATGTATGTTTGTTTATTTCGTTCAGTTATTACGCGAATATTCTGTTGATATGTTTAAATGAAAGCACGTTTATGCAAAGTTCACGTATACTCGATATGTAAACAACGGCTATGTGTGTAGTTTATGTGCAGTGCACGTTATTATAGCTTCGTTCTCGGCTCCGAGACAAATCTAATACGAAGAGTTATTTTTATACAATGATGTCTCAAGGACTGCCCGGTCAAGCGTCCAGGCCAGAGGTCATTTTAATGTTAGGAGAGCGTGGATGAGCATCCTGGACTGCCATTAATACATGTGTGCAACTAGAATTTTAGGTTATTTAGGAGTATAATATGTGGCTTTAACTCGTGGAGAAGTTAAATATTCAATCAATTCCGCAATCTTCAGTTTAGTGTTTGACAAAATACTCACTTGGCATTAGCTTTTTGTACAGAGATCGTCGAGTAACAGGAGAAACGCTAAATTGCGTTAATCAGTCCTTTGAATGTGGCAACGTCACAAAGAGACGACGTAATGATTATGTTACCGATTCCCGCGCTTATTTTCCCGCTGAGCCATTTCTTCACTGCCTTTACGCTAATTTTAACGCAGTCAGAGTTTACTCTAGAAGGAAGAGAAGTAAATATATGTTGTTGGAGGGAAACTTGTGCCGTGAAGGATTTTCCGCAGTGACAGCATTGGTGTTGGATACCATCATACTTCTTGACATGTCGTGCCAGCGATGATTCCAAATGTACGTGTTCGTACAGCCGTGGCATCGTCTTCACGAAGGAGATTTGATGAAGCCATCTGTAAAGTAAATACAACAAAGTCGATGCTTTAAACTGCTTACAGTCGTGACCTTCTTTGCCACAGACAGTCGTGACCTTCTTTGCCACAGACAGTCGTGACCTTCTTTGCCACAGACAGTCGTGACCTTCTTTGCCACAGACAGTCGTGACCTTCTTTCCCACAGACAGTCGTGTCCCCTGGGCAACACAGAAAATGTGATAGTAAATGTGTAATTTAAGGTGTTCTCTTTAAGATTTAACGTGCTTAAAGGAAATTTTTATCATTCGCAAACACTTTTCGAGCATTATGCCTGATTGAAAGCAATACAGTTATTAGAGAAATGACATTTTACACCATGCTCGTTTGGTAATTTTGTCGATCTAGCAAATGTTGTGGAAGGCACAGCATACATTCAATCTGATGACGTCTAGAGATACCTTAGACATCCTGGGTTCCGTGGTATAATATTTACTACGAGTGATACCTTAGACATCCCTGGGTTCCGTGGTATAATATTTACTACGAGTGATACCTTAGACATCCCTGGGTTCCGTGGTATAATATTTACTACGAGAGATACCTTAGACATCCCTGGGTTCCGTGGTATAATATTTACTACGAGTGATACCTTAATTAAAACAAACAACATACTAAAATAATTCCTCACTCTGTCACATCTGTGCCGCTTCGGAGCCGTGCCCCCCAAATGTGGCGGTGTACTAACAAAGAAATAATTGTGTTGTAGCCCTCTTAGGAAATTAGTACTTTTGTAAAGTACGACGTTAAAATTTAACAGTTTCGAGAAGCGATTGTTGACACGAGAAATTTTTTTTTA
>NW_022979763.1:0-24540 GCF_902652985.1 Pecten maximus | reverse complement strand
GAGTATTAATAAAACATTACATTTTCGAACAATAGGCAAAAGTCAGAGCATGCGATAGCATTAACAATAAAAAACATGTAAGATGGGCATACAGTATTAATAATATTATTTGTACTACTGTTACATTTCAACAATGGCTTTCCATTTCCTCCAATTAATTTCAAATTTCCTTTTCATGTATTCATTTTTGCTGCTGATGATATATTTCTGAACAATGAAGTGGTCTTTAATGACATTGATAAGAGCATTCAGACTCAAAGATTTATGTAGACATCTACTTTTATAGATGTAGTGTTTTATAATTACTAAAATTTCGTTATCAACCATATTTGCTTGAGATGATAGTATACCAAAAAGAAAAGATTCTTTATTTATAAAAATAGGAATGAGGAAAATGTCACATAAAGTTTCAAATCGCTGTAGTAGTTCCTGCACTTCTGTGCATTCCCATAGACAATGGACAATAGTTTCTCTTTCCATGTTACAGAGTGTACATAAAGGACTAGGGTATATGTTTATTTTAAAAAGAAAAGTGTTAGTTACTAGAATATGATGTAAAATTCTAACTTGAAACCATTGCAATTTAGAACTTTTCGTGATAGTAAATGGAAGTTTAAGTATTTTAACCCATTTTTCACGATTAAACTCAAAGTCAAATTCTTCATTCCATTTTCTTACCCCATTTGGTGTTGAAGGTGCTGTAATGATGCAGTTATAAAAGTCTTTAGATCCCTTTTTACTCTTATAAAATATTTCTATGTTTGATGGTAAAAATGGTAAGTCTGGTCTTTCTATCATAAACTCAAATCTTCTAAGAAAATGCTTTACAGCTGTGACTAGACCATGATATTGTAGAAAATTTGTATTTATTCTATAGTTTTGACGGAATTCATTAAGGGAATAAAAAGTCATATCACAAATATTTTTTACAAGGTCATTTATAGTATAAACAGTGGCTTTAAACCAGTGTGGATAGAAAACAAATTTATTCCCTATTTGGATGTCATTGTTATACCAAAGTGGTGTTTTTAATATAGAATCTTGGCGTATCACCCTCATATAATTTGAGTTATTCAATCTAACCCAACATTTGAAGATTTCCTTCCAAAATTTATTTTTACAATTAGAAACACATGTACTAATATATTCCTTGCCACAATTTTGTAATTTTTTTATATCAACAGTCAAATTTAAAAGTACATTCCATTTCCCTGATGACTGAAAAACTCTCCTGACCCAACTTAGCTTAAGGGAATCGATAAATGCATGCAGATCAACCATTTTCAAACCTCCATCTACATAATCTTGAATAACAACATCCTTTTTTATTTTATGAGGTTTACCACCCCACAAAAAGTTGAATAATATAGAATTCAGTTTAGTAATATATTTTTCAGGTGGACTTGGTAGGGTAATAAATAGATAATTAAATTGAGAGATTAGTAAGGATTTGATTATGTTAATTTTACCAAGCGGTGTAAAGTTCCTCCTACTCCATATATTGATTAGAGATTTAAGTTTCACCAACTTTTTGTCAAAATTCATTCTAGGGATTTCACCAAGATCCACAGAAAAGTCTATTCCTAAAAAAGTGAATTTGTCTTTTCCCCAAATCAGATTCAGTTCGGGTAAAAAAGTTTCCTGACTGTATTTTTTACTGCCAATCCATATTACCTGAGTTTTATTAGTATTAATATTAAGCCCTGAAATATTGGCAAAACTATTTAATTCAGTAATTGATTCTTTTAAAGACATCTCTGAACCATCTAGAATTAATCCTGTGTCATCTGCATATTGTACATTCAGAATATCTATATTTTGGAGTTGTATTCCCTTGATGTTTCTATTGTTTCTTATTCGTGCTGCTAAAACCTCAACACAAAGGATGAAGATATATGGGGCAATGGGATCCCCTTGACGACAACCACGCTGTATGCTAATTGATGAAGAAATATTACCACCCTGATTAATTGAAGAAAAAACATTATTATGAAGAATATTAACCCAATTCCTTATATCTGTCCCAAAGTTAAAATATTCTAATACGTTATTGATAAAATTCCATGAAACTGAATCGAATGCTTTTTCAAAATCTATCATAAGTAACATACCTGGGATGTTGAGATCCTCTGCATAGTGCATTATATCATATACTGTACGAATGTTTTCCCCAATGTAGCGCCCCGCTAAAAATCCTGTCTGATCTTCATTAATGAGCTTTCCTAAAACTGATTTTATTCGATGGGATATAATTCCAGAAGCTATTTTATACGTGATATTTAGGAGTGAAATGGGTCTCCAGTTTTTCAAAAAATGACGTGACTTATCTCCCTTAGGAATACAAGTTATAACTCCTTGTCTTTGTGTGATTGACAGTTGACCTACTGAAAAACTATAATTAATTGAACGAACAACAAAATCACCCAGGTAATACCAGAATACCTTAAAAAATTCAGCTGTAAAACCGTCAGATCCTGGACTCTTATTATTTTTCATATTTTTTAAAACATGGCCAGCTTCATTCAAAGATATTTTACCTTCCAAACCATTTGCATCATACTCGCTTAGCTTTGGAACACCACAGCCTTCAAGAAACACATCAAGATTAACATCATCAACTTCTCTAAATCTATATAATTCCTCATAAAATAATCGCACTTCATTTAATATTTCATCCTGATTAGTAATTACAACATTATCTTCCTTCTGTATCTTCGGAATGATTTTTGAAGTAAAATTTCTATTTTCTAGATTAAAAAAATATGATGTTGGTTTCTCCCCCTCCTCAATCCATTTTGCTCTTGATCTTATCATGCTACCTCTAATCTTTTTCAAACGAATAGACTCTAATTGCTTTTTCTTATCACTAATTTCATCCTGGTCAGAGTCTGAATTACCTTCTAAAGTTTCTATTATTTTCTTTAACTCTTCTTCTCTCATATTCTGTTGCTTTTTCCTAAAAGATGCATATGAAATAGACTTTCCCCTTATTTCCATCAGCAATGTTTCTAAAAATAATTGATCGTTAATTAGGAATTGAATATCACTATTTGGAATGTTAGACAAAGTGTTGAAGTTATACACAGGCGGGCAGTATTGTAACTTGACAGTCTCAATAGTTTGTTTTATCATATCTAAATAATCTGGTTCATTAAGCAAGGAATTATTCAGTTTCCAAAAACCCCTCCCTCTTTTGAATTCGTTTATTTTCAGAGATAATATTACGGCTGAATGGTCTGACCTATAGCTTGGCTCAATATTAGACTTGTTAATACTAGATAAAAGATTTTCTGAAACCAGGAAAAAATCTAGTCTGGCTTGTTTTATTGGGTTAGTTCGACGCCAAGTGTATCTTCTACTGTTAGGATGCAATTCCCTATAAATATCGATCAGGCTATAATTTTCAATAAACTCTAAAATCTTTTCCCTAGAGGCACTATTATTGTGTAGATTTCTGTAATTATCATCATAGTCGAAATCTGGGTTCAAAACAAGGTTGAAATCCCCACATATTATTATCTTATCATTATCAAAAGTCTCTATTGTATCTGAAATTAGATCATAGAAATCTGGGCTGTCTCGATTCGGGCCGTATAGTGAGATAAGAGTTGTTCTGGAACCTTCAATATCAATGTCAAGCGCAAGAAAATTACCATTTAAGTCTCTCTTCTCTTTATGAACTTTGCTTTCAAAGTTGTTATTAAGTAAAATAGTAATACCCCGTGAGTTGGATGCAAAAGAACTAAAGTAGCAGTCATAACCCCATTCATTTCTAATGATATTTTCTTGGTCTGATGTAAAATGTGTGTCCTGTAAGCAAAATATACCGTACTGTTTGTCTCTCAGGTACGAAAAGACATCTTTCCTCTTTAATCTATCCCCAAGGCCCTGACAGTTTGCCGAAAGTATGCAGATATTACTCATGTTAGTTCAGAAATTCCATTACAAATCATTAGTATGAGACCTCCTAGAAAACAGAGTGAGACAGAAAAGAACATAAAACATAAAAAGAGAACAAGAAAACATAAAATCATATACATAGGTCAACGTATAGATGACCACCACTCAGCACTTACATGACCTTTTCATCGTTGAATATTATCTTATTCTGTTAGTCCGCGGAGATCTATGAACAGAATGCACAGTATGCCGGAAAAAGAACCGGATGTACGTATTGTAAACTAACAAGAGCGATATTGGTCTCAACTAAACGCTTGCTCAATCCGATGGGAGACTATAAGCTTCCCATTGATACAGACCAAATTATATATATTTCCGGAAATTTATGATAAAAAAATATATATATATATTATATATATTTTTCTGATACTACTAAGTATATATGTTACTTATTTTTGACTCGTTAAAATAAATTAAAAAATTGAGACTGTTTGAGAGAAACTGTACATATATTCATAGGTATCCATCTAACTTAATTGTTCTGGGGACTACTACTTTTCCAGATCTTATTATACGTCCCTGACTTTTCTTAAAAGTACAAATAAATAGGTAAATAAATTGTATGTAAAATTGCCACTAGGCCTAATACAACTTCCAGTAGGCCTATATAAAGCTATATGGGTTAAGCAGTTATATACAATGTGCATACCTAACAAAACTATGTTCAAGATGTTTACAGACATATATATATATACATGTAGTAGCACTAAAATAGCTTGTAGAATAATATAATAACTCAAGATAAACCAGCAGAACTGATGGTAGTTATAATATTAACAAATAGATCTTACCTGCATGCATTAGAATTAAAGGTCCATTTATACATCCGTGCGCACCGAATAACCAATCACACACAAATTGAATTTAAAGACGAATTGAAACACAAATATAATCAAATAGAAATCAGCCAGTTAGATGTATAACTGATCGGTAACCAGATAATATACTGGTTTGATGTCCGCACCGATCATCAATTATGTCTAATTCCTCATCACGAAATTGGCATCGTCTAATAAATAGCTCTCCTCGAGAGGAGTGCTCAAGGATAGTCTACGTTTCCTTTTGTCTTGAAGAAGAACGAATAGCTTCCCGTCAATACTGTAGGATCTCTTCACACAGTTCAGTTTGTATGCTTCCGTCAGTTTTTGCCTGTTGATGCGCGTCAAGTCCTCATATACCACAATCTTGGTTCCTGCCAGTTCGTGGCGGGCACTGATGATTTCATGTTTTTTCCTTCTATGGGTAAATTTTACAATTATGTTCCTGGGTGAATCTTTGGTAAATCTACCTAGTCTATGGGCGATATCAATATCACTTTCCTGTAGGGGAACTTTCAGTTTTTTGTTCACAAAGCTAACAATTGTTTTCACACAGTCTTCCACTGTCTCTTTTTCTCCGTTATCCTTGAGGCCCACGATCCGCAAAGAATTTTTCCTCCCCTGCTGTTCGAGATTATTTTCATGTTCATATATATCATGAAGTTTCCCATTTACATTAGTTAGCTCCGTCTCCATCTTCGACACAGTTGTCTTCAGTTCGTCGTTTTCTTCTTCTAGTGAGTTAACTCTCTCCTCCAGGATCTCTATACGCTCTGCGTGTTCACGCTGAATATCAGCACGAAGTTTTTCAAGTTTACGGTCGAGAACATCCTCTGTGATTAAAGTCTTTAAGATTTTAGAAATCTCGTCAAGACGATCATCTGTAGATTTACTAATCCCTATATCGCTAGTCCTAGCACTAGCACTGGTGCTAGTTTGTCGTCTATTATTACCTCTACCAGACATAATGTACAGCACGTGAATACCACACAGAAGAATATAAATATAAGTCCAAAGTATCAGTCTGTGGTACGTGATTACTACGTATACCAACTACGTCCAGGGCATAGGTAAATGCTGAGTAGTGGTCACTCACGAAAATCAGTCCATGCTGTCCACTGTCGTTTTTTTCACAAAATCAGTATTTTCCAATCAAATTTCGTTTACATAAACGCACAGACAGTTAGTAAAGCATTTCAACCAGATAATGCACCGGAAAAGAAATTCCGATAATAGTGAATCTGTTCCAGAAATAACGCTTTTGTCGGAGCGATGTAAAAGCCGACTGACTCGGTCGCCGTGACCTTGACCTTTTTTTCAAAAAACCGGTCTGGTTTTCAGTGGAGCAAGGGTTCTCTCCCATTGATGAAGAACTGTGTCTCTGGCACCCGACCACTTGCCTGACCCCTCTAGTCTGTATTGGTAAGGCGTGCAAGGTCCAAATAAACAACACCAGGCCAGGTTAGGATCAGTAAAGAACATCTTCACTACAATATAAGAATCAAAATAAGCATGTACTATGAACTTTTGATCAATATAAAGAGGAGTATTTCACTTGTAAACAGAACAGGACGGATTTCCGAACCCGTAGTCCATTTTTTGAAGTAGATAGATATATAATACATATATATATATATATACTGTAAATGAACTGTCTATTGGGAATTGGGAATTCGTGTCATGTTCCTGTGGTCAACAGTTAAAACACTGTGACTATCGGGTTTATTTGTGTTTATTCAGAAACGCCATGTATTTCAATATATACGCCGTAGCAGCAATTCCGATTAGTATACTGCATCCTGTAGATGTGGGAGTCAGCTGATCGGGATTGCTGATGTGGTCACTACCTTCATATTGATAGTGTTGTTGATAGTGTTGTTGATAGTGTTGTTGATAGTGTTGTTGATGTTGTTGATATTGTTGTTGATATTGTTGTTGATAGTGTTGTTGATATTGCTGTTGATATTGTTGTTGATAGTGTTGTTGATAGTGTTGTTGATATTTTTGTTGATAGTGTTGTTGATATTGTTATTGATAGTGTTGTTGATAGTGTTGTTGATAGTGTTGTTGATAGTATTGTTGATAGTGTTGTTGATAGTATTGTTGATATTGTTGTTGATAGTATTGTTGATAGTATTGTTGATATTGTTGTTGATATTGTTGTTGATAGTGTTGTTGTTGATAGTATTGTTGATATTGTTGTTGATAGTATTGTTGATATTGTTGTTGATAGTATTGTTGATAGTGTTGTTGATAGTGTTGTTGATATCAATGTACATCATTGATTTTAATTTCTAATGGCAATGACGATTTATCTTCATTTACCTTTCTGGAGATGAATATACCAATGTATTTAAAAAGGAGTGTCAGGCAATGAGTAATATGTTAGTTATTGGGTACTGATAGACTCTCTAGATGTTCCTTATTGAAATCCTTTATAATTCAATATTCAATACGACGTTAAGAAAGAGTGAATCACGGTTGAAGTCTAAACGTTTTCCTGTGGCTGAACATCACTTAGTGTGAATAGCCGCACAGTTAAACTACTGGAAGAACCTACTATCAACCGTTGTTTGTAATGCAACTTTTTGAGATTTCCAAATTCGACACACGAGCAGTAGTTCTTGTCTCGAACTTTTATTGATAAAGTCAGCGGTAGATATACGATTAGCCAAGTGAAGCGTTAACACACTTACCTAAATGAGGTTTACACCCAAATAGTTTGGCCAGTTCATCCATGTAAAGGATATAGTCAACTGTGACATAATGTCTCTTCGAATCAAGAAACACCTTTTTATTAATGTTCCGGACATTCTCCACATCAGCCTCTTGTAATTTAACTGAGGGAAGGGTCACCTTTCCCTGAAATCATATAATATTGATTAACTTCAATTAGATAGGTGTCATGAGAATAGCTATCATAATGTGATAGTCTTTGACTATCTGACCGTCAGACGTTCTTTTTCGTTCTAAAATGACTCAGTGGTTTGGTTTTCAATTGATAACTTATAATTATATTAAATGATATAACACTTGAAAGTATGTTTAAAGTTAGGGAATTTTTATTATTTTTACCTGGCATTAATCTATTTGTGAAAGAAGTCCTCAGGTGAATGGCATAAGGGAATATAAGAAGGGGAGGGGGGATCGGATAGCCAATTTATTGAGCAACGTAGTCCACGAGAACAAAAGGTTGAAGCTTACAAGCTTTGTAAAATGTTTCACAAGAATGTGTATATATACAAACGCTTGCCAGAACGCAACTGCTCGGCAAAAAGAACGAAATCTAGTGAACGTCAAAGTATTAACCGGGAAACCAAGGTTGGAGGCACAAAGAGATTACAAAACAATCGAGGATACCTTACAATGGATATGCGGACTTACCTTAAAAACAGCCAAACCCAGTCTCGCCTGCATCTCAGCTATAGGCATCAGTGCTCCGGCGGCCTGTAGTAAACCTATGACACAGATTGTAGGTCGAGTAGAGACTGGCGGGAACATGAACTTGTAGAGCTTGTTGTTGTTTTCACCCAGTCCTCTGACAGAAGAGTGTAAAAATGGAAAGTCAAATGTGTACCCTGTTGCGAGAAGTATCACATCGACATCCCGTTCTATTGTTCCATCCTCAAACTCCACACTAGTCTGATGAAGACATTTTACACCTGATTTGACGACGATGCTTCCGCATGCAATACGACTCGGCAGTTCGTCGTTGATAAGAACGCTCTTTGAAAATGGCCCATTGTCTGTCTCAAGACAGTATGCCTTATGGTTGACCATTTGGTTTAGTTTCATCATATATAGTTTTGCAACAAGAGACCTGGGAAGATAACTTATAGCTACTCGTTTAAACCTAGTCAAATGGATCATATCCATTGGCATTCCCGCTTCGGATACACGACTGAATATGTAGCGTCCGTCTCTCGTGCTTAGATACACCTGTAAGTTTAAGAAATAGCACGGATGAAAACAAGTAGGCTATAATAACATGACAAAATTATAATTTGCATAAAAACAAGAGTTATGATTTGTAAACTAACAAATAAGTTTGCGTTTAAACTAATGTTCAAGATATTTGACACATGTGACCTTAAAAGTAGGCCAAGGTAATTCATTTGAACAACTTCATTCCATCATGCTAGTTATATAAGGCTGCATACCAAGTTTCTTGAAAATCCGTCATATTTACTTAAGTTATCGTGTTCACAATGTCCAATGGTCTTAAAAATACAAAGAGCCATAGCTCTAGATCAAATCGGTCCCAATGCCAAACTCCTCTGATATCTTATTGATACAAGTTTACATGCTAAGTTTTATCAAAACCCGTTCATAGTTACTAAAGCTATCACATCCACAAGAAAAATGCGGGACGGACTATGCATGACGACACACCACGATGGACAAATTGCGATTGCAACAGGTCAGCATTAGCCTTCGGTTAAAATTAATGTGTAATTTTTCATGTTCACGAGATGCACATTGTACAAATGACACATGAAATTAGTACCTTTCAATGCAAAATGGCAGTTTATACAGAGGAAACGAAATTAAAAAAAATGACATCATACTGTTGTGTCATCCTTCATGGACTCGTCAGTGATGTCGAGTGTCTTTAGTTTTGATACATAAGAGTCGACTGTCGATATAATTGTCCAAATTAGAATGACATGCAATAGCCCCATAGTTCAATAAATATTAAATAAGATATACATTCACGTTCACCAGAGTAGATTTTTTTGGTGTCAATTAAAATGTAGTTTTTAAGATTCAATAATGCAGCAACAGGTCAGCATTAGCCTTCGGCTATAATAAATGTGTATTTTTTTATGTTCACGGAATGTACATTGTACAAATGACACACGAATGCCAAATGGCAGTTTAATACAGAGGAAACGAAATAAAAAATAACAACATCATACAGTTGTGTCATCCTTCTTGCACTCGTCAGTGATGCCGAATGTCTTAAGGTTTTTTCATAAATAAAAGGCGACGAGGGAAATTTATTAGCTGTCTATATAACTGTCCACATTAGAACATTCACGTTCACCAGAGTAGAGATTGTTTTCAGTGTCAATTAAAATGCAGTTTTTAAGTCAACACGTATTCAAAAATGCAGCGATTCAATTTCTCCCAGAGTTATATTTGCGACGTAATAAACCAGACATATTATTCTTGATGGAATGTATTAGTTTTAGTTACAAATATTTTGATGGATAACGGGGCATACATTGTACTGCATGAGATTCAATTAAAACTAGTCCAGTATCACGTATTCGTATTTATTAGAAAATAAATAAACCATATGATGTATGATTGGATTTATTTAGAAAAAATAAAGATATGAAATGCAGACAATATTGATTTCAAGCCATGCCAAAATCAGTTTTTCCCTAATATCTATCACTATATACCTGTGATGCAACGCGACTCAGTTCCACGGCTGCATCCACGCCAGAGTTCCCAATGCCAACAACAACGATTTTCTTGTCCTCAAACCCATGGAAATCCCGATATTCCTGTGAATGTATTATTTGCCCTTGGAAATTGTCCTGACCTTTTATGTCAGGTACATATTTATCTCTGTAAGTCCACAGCAGACCATGACGTAATCAAACGTTTCTGTCGCCTCTTTCTCCCGTGTTGGTATCCTTAGTTTCCACTATCCACCTCTTCTCCTCCCCGACCGATTTGACAGACACAACCTGTCAATAACGATTGCGATAGTGTCAAAGAGTCGGTTATGAAATAAAACCAATAAGCAAATGAATTTGCAAATAAACCCATAACATAGTATTTAAAGAAGCATCAGAATAACTTAAACTCAAAAATTTGGATATAAAACGCATCTAAAAGCTGGTAAATGACAGTAAAAGGTGATAGAATCAGTAAGTTCATAGCTAGAATAAATATTATTTATATTGTACAAAATACAAACAGTATACATGTTAAGCCTTAAAAGCCATATACTGTAAACATACATATTTTAGCGGTAATCGTATCTTAGCGAATTTCGCGCTGGAGGCATTCAGCTTATTAATGATTGCGCTACTTGTAGCTTTATTTTCTATGGCAGTCATTGTTGGTTCGCTAATTCATCATTTCGCTAATGTAGCTGTTTTATATAGGTTTGCGCTAAAATTTGAGCCCGCCAAAACAAGTACATTTACAGTACTGCATGTATAACAACAGTTGCATAAACTGAACCTGATTTCAGATTTCCATTTAGTCATGAAGCCATACTTCAATGTGTAATATGAGGCACGAAGTAATATGTTTTAATCAATACAAAAAACGACAGATATACTTGTCCATGTCAAATTATGAGGAATGATGATAATCTTTATAACAACTTATTACATGATGTATATATGTCTTGAAAGACGCATCCGTGTACGGATTATAATTTACACATTATTGTTGATATACCTCCTTGTTGAAGTTTATGTATTGAAGCAGACCAAACTTGTCGGCGTACATTCGGAAGTACTTAAGTACTTGGCGGTTATGAAGGTATATCGGGAATCCCTGTGGTGGGGGAAATCACTGTACGCCATCATCTCTTTGCTGGTGTTGGTAATGGTGGATTTCATGACACTACCTTGACCCGCCCGAACGTCTGGCGTGAAATTCCACAATCCACCTATAGTCATAATCAGATGAAGATAGCATGCAAGAAAATGTACTTTAATCAATATCACTGATTCAGTCAACAATATATATGCTATTACAACACTGAAAGTAAATAAAACATTCCACACTCTAGCACATTAGGATATTTTGTTTTCATTCAGAGCAGATAACAAAGAGTTTTGTTCTTCAAAATAATCAAATAAATAAGTAAGATGCATAGGATGTGTGGATCTTGATTAAGCTCGATGAAACACTATAACAAGACCAACCTCTAAAGAAGAGAACAGCAAGTTAGTGAAGAAATGAACATAAACACGAGCAGACTGGCAGGAATGGGAAGGCTTCAAGAGAAGTGGACCAGTCTGCAAGAACTTTTGTCATAAAGATATCGCGGGAACAGTGGCAGTAGGAATAGAGACATGAGGATATCAGACCCTGGGGAAGAAAGACGATTTAGCTTGACCAAAAAGAAATCAGACTTATAAAAGAAGAAAACATGCAAGCTAAGTCAATGTCGCAGGGAATTCAGGGAGCTTGGTCAAGATGGAAAACGAACCAATGTGCAATGACCTGTATGGACTTTAGTTTTTCCTTCGGTCTGTGTATGATGCAATTCTAACACCGGTAATAACTGCCACGTGTGTACAGAGCAGAATCTTATGGGACATTCGCAACGACTACCACACTCTAATATACTACACAACGACTATCACACCCCAATTACATAACGACTACCACATTCCAATACATATCGATTACCACATTCCAATACTCTACATAACGACTTTCACTCTCCAATACACGCCCTCTCACACACACCCTGCCTCACATACATGCACGCACGCACTCACATACACACAACATGCCTAACTTGCACATACACGGGGTACGAGTTATCCGCATAATCAACTGTACCCCTGACACAGTAACACGTACTGCACTTAACACTTGAATTGACGCAATGGAGCATATCACAACATTTGCATATCATAAACACCACAACACACACAAAACAACCTACCAATATCGTCAGACATTTCGAAGCAGACAGGCTGGAATCCTTCATCTAGGCAGCATTTGATGGCGGGTAGACCACTGGCCCCCGCCCCTATTACGGCCACTCGTTTCATGACACGCCCGGAGTATGTCCTTCGTGTCCAGCAGAGCGCCCTCTAAAACAGTGTGTAGTGTATGGCCTCAGACCACAATTAATTTCCTTCTATGTTATACCAATGTAAAATGAAAATCAAAATATTACAAAAATTTGTAGAAAATCTAATTTTAATATGATTATTTATAACTATTCAAGTTGAATCTACAGTGAGCTGGAAAGTACCTCATGACCTGCATTTAAGAAAGATATTTCTGTTTAAATGTTACCATCCCTCTATATTATGGGAAAATCCGGAAAATTACAAAATATCACTACTCCGACCTTTTAGCTCCTTGTGTTCATGCACGCAAACAAACATGGAAAAGGTGTCAAAACAAAATTATCTCACTAGAATAGATATTGCACTACAAATATATGTTAAAAGTATGCCCATATCTGCAATTGTTAAGTCAAGAAAAATATTTAGTAACATACCTTAAATTTACTTTTGTACTACATTCAACAACCCGGAAGATATACGTACATATATATGTTATCTGGCCGTTTACGCTATATTGCGGACTCGAGGGTTGCCGATGGGATGCGTGATGCATATATTACCTTACATGGTGTCAGGATCAGAGGACACTCGGTCTATATATGGAAATGAATAAATGAGTATAAAAAGCTGAAAATGAACAAATTATCCCATGGCACATAGGGTGTTTAACCGTAGTCATACTGCATTAAAGCAGAATATATGTGTAGGCAATCTCCTGTTTCGTATTAACGGACGATGCGAGTCCCTGAATTATTTTCCTTCAACTTCTTATTAAGATGTAATATTCTTAAACTTACTTCGAACATTACATTACGGTATTTGTAAGAAATAGTTGTTCTTATCAAGTGAGAACACACTAGACTGATAACAACACCTCCCACGTGCCACAATATATCGTCCAATCATATGGTTCAGACATTTTAAGTAGCTTCTCTCCAGGTTCATCGAAATATCGAATCCAGTGATATTTTACAAGCCTATAAAAGCACTTCTCTGGTACAACGGAACAGAACTAACCTATCAATTGTTAGAAGACTCTAAGGAACACGGCTAACCACAGGGCTTGCTGTTGACATTTCGGCAAAAATGCAAGTTTCAGGAGACCACAGTAAGGTCGATCATGTTGTCCGCGTATATTGCACAAAATAAGCATGCCATTTTGCATACAAGTGTCTATAACGGACGATTTTGACATTTGTTTGGCTGGATTTTACTAGTTATTCTCTTTTTACCTTGAAATGCAAATGACGTTGTGAATAATATCACACAAATACATGTATAGCATATAGGTAGCAATGTGATATTGCAAGCGATCTTTCCTGCATTTGAGACGGTGTACAAAACCTTAGGGTTAAGACGGTGTAGGAAACCCCTCGTGTTGAAACAGTACAAAATCGTCGTGTTGAGACAGTGTACGAAACATCTTATATTGAGACAGTGTCCGAAAAATCTCATTTTAAGACAGTGCACAAAACATGTAGTGTTGAGAGTGTATACGAAACATTCGTGTTGAGACAATGTACAAAACGTGTCGTGTTGAGACAGTATACGAAATATCTCTTGTTGAGACAGTGTACGAAACATCTAGTGTTGAGACAGTGTATCATATTGGATAATTAATTAAGATGAACTAAATTCTTTTGAATAATATTCAATTATAATTAAAAAAAAAGACACTTTTATCAGTTTACATTTGGAAACGATTAATCGTCAAGTTTAAGAATTTCATATTTTGACTCTCAGGATTTTGATTTGACTCTCAGGATTTCAGAGCTGAGGGTCACTGACTCTTGAGATTTTAATCCTACTGGATGCCCTGTGTATGTATATAAAATATATTCTAAATCACTGTTTGACATTACTTAAGTGTATTGTTGCATCTTACTGAAATACACACTTAGAGGCAGCGAAATTCAATTCATGTAATAGTAGCTACAGAATAAATGTGAATGGGATGATTAGATGGTTCGTGGATATTAAATACGGGTCGAATCGATTCGTTGTACATATAAAGATATCTATTCTCTTAATTGTCATCCAAAAGTTATAGCAAATGACTTTGTGATCAGCATAAAAGTTACCCGACAAAAATAGATCGAACAGCTACTCTCCTTATTTTTATCATTGAATCCAGTGAGTAATTCGAGAATGTTGTAGATTTTATTAGAATTGAGAATGATAAGCGTGATGACTTCAATTCCCCAATAGTTAATTTCCCATATCTAAGATAGTAACACCATTGCTTATCTTGCCTGCAGTGTTTACATGTTCGATATTCAAGGACTTGTTTCCAAATTTCAAGTTTTCCACGACAGGTGTTAACTACTGACAAAACAATACAAAATACACAAGGTTTCATGAGCTGCAGGTTGATGAAGATGGATTAGAATATATCGAAATGAGATCCTAAAACGATGATCTTAACCTTACTGCATCTCTCTAAACCTTTAATTGTGTTGCTAGTTTTCCCATCAGTTGCCCTCATCTGTTATGGATGGGGTTCGGCATACAGATGTACATGAACCATGCTTTACGTGTTAAGGTCAATTGGGTAACAATCATGGTGTAATTGTGGTTTACAAATACGTTCGTTGCTTGTTGAAATGCTTATTTTGATGACAGGCGTCGTCGATGAATCAGAAGATGCTTACCCTTGGAAACAACTGGTCTTGTTATCTTTGTACTTTTCAAAGGTCTCCATACAAATCTATGTTTTTGTTCATATTTTGTGATCGTTTTATCTATTCGGAGTTGATGTTCTCTGTTGCTTTTTTTTAAACATAAATATAAAAACCACAGAACAGAGATAGACTTTCTTCAATTACGTAGCGCATGGAACAAACTGTCAAAATAACAGAAGAAGGATACATCAAAGTCACGTGCACAAGACATATTTACATGTACACCACTTTTAAAACCGATGTTACTTTTAGGTACGGTGTGTATCCTCGATAATAAAAGGGTTTTAAACACTTCCATGCTGTTTTCCTGGAATATATCCATTCTCTATAATCAAGTAGTTATGTTCACGTTCACACTTTGCAACCCTGGAATATGCCTATACTCGTTGCTCCATTGGTGCAGAGAGCGAAGGGGTGGTCTGGGTGATACTTCTATCCAATTGGTTCTGTATTCCTGTGTAGAACATCAATTGTTTGACGTCTGAAGCAATATAGTGAACAATTAATGGTCCCGTTAAAGGGATAAAACGGTAAACCAATTTTTATTTTGCATTTTTTCATATTATTGCGTATATATGTTTAAATATATAACCTTATGAACGATGACAATTTGATTTTGATGAAATCTATACATAAAAACATAAATTATTCATTATAAAAAGATAATCACAATTCGTTGATCAACAGTCTGGTTATGTAAATTGTGTGTCATACACGATACAACGCATGCGCACAACAAACTACAACACTTGAAAACAAAAATGACGTCCCGCGTGAGTCGACCGCGGTTGGAAGCGGTAACAGCTTCAGCAACAAACAGAATACAATCCTTGAATTACACAGGGAAGCAGTACAGTAGATGGGAACAGTTGAAATAAGCGAACGATGAATACGTGTGTTGCTCGTATTTTGCTGATATGTCTATACGCAATAACAAACTTGGCACAATATATATATAACGTTCTTTATTAAGAACGCCGATGTGGCGCAGCGGTATAGGCTGCGGATATTTCTGGCTAGGCGATTGGGTGCCGTAGATTTGAATTTCCTGTCGTAGTTGTACCGAGAGAAATATATATAATATATGTACAATTCGTATCCATGTATGTAAATACATTGCGATCCAGGTATTCTATATCACCTTATAGACGACTTCCACAATGACCATGTCAGGGTATCGGGCCGACCATCACTGTGGCATTGAAACGTTCTTTATTAAGAACGCCGATGTGGCGCAGCGGTATAGGCTGCGGATATTTCTGGCTAGGCGATTGGGTGCGATTGAGTGAAAGATAAAGATTTGAATTTCCTGTCGTAGTTGTACCGAGAGAAATATATAATATATGATACATTGCGATCCAGGTATTCTATATCACCTTATAGACGACTTCCACAATGATCATGTCCGGGTATCGGGCCGACCATCACTGTGCCATTGAAACGTTCGTTATCAAGAACGCCGATGTGGCACAGCGGTATAGGCTGCGGATATTTCTGGCTAGGCGATTGGGTGCCGTAGATCGTGAGTTCGAGGCCCGGTCAGGGCACGAGTCAAAAAGTTGTCTTCCTTCGTCATTTGTGTTTCTAAGCTATATATATACAGTCTGTACTAGTTCAGTACTCTCTTTCACTACTATATTTACGCAGGAATATCCTACTAACGCAGATGGAATATTTCGACTCGTAAGCTATCGTGTGTTTGTGTTGTCTCGATTTCAAAACAGTCACGTGATGATTTAAAAATAATTTCCGCGCTAAATTTAGAGGGGGTGTCCCAACTAAATCTAGTGATCAAGCTGGACATAGGGACCGACCTTGAATATTGGGATAGCACAAAACATAACTGGAAAGGTTTAAAAACAAAACACGTACATACAATGAAAATAACGTTTTTACTGCAAACGCATTGCAACAAACATCATCTCTTCGAAGAGTTTCTGTTATAACTTCTTTGGTCAAAATAATGTCATTGGCGAGACTATTGCTGTCAACGCCTAAAGGACATACATTTTACGACTGTCCTGAAAGTAAGAATACCTGTTTATGGTCATTTCCTTCAAGTGAATAATATGTTCCATTTAAATTAACATTCATAAATATGTTGTACTGTTATTAATAGAGTATTTAATATCAGTCATGTGATAATATATTACAGATTGTCTTTCTGATTACTTCCGACGGTATACAATATCGTCAGATATACACTTAACATAGAAATACTGATATTAACAATAACTTAAACATATTGTTTATACTGTGAATCAATACAGTCCCATTTGGAATCCTTTTACAACGTACCCTGGTATTGTATCATTGTTATTCTACGGGTTTTGATTTCTTCTGTAAACACTTTCTGTAAAAGTAATACACTCCTATCAACGCGAATGCCATTTTCAAAACAACTGTGATATGCCAGCTGTTTCGTTTTTCTGTCATCGGTCTGGTTTTCAGTGGAGCAAGGGTTCTCTCCCATTGATGCAGAATTGCTTCCCTGGCACCTGACCACTTGCCTGACCCCTCTAGTCTGTATTGATAAGGCGTGCAAGGTCCGAATAAACACCGCCAGGCCAGGTTAGGTTCAGTCAAGAACATCTTCACTACAATACAAGAAACAAAACAGGCATGTACAATTATTTACTATATGGAGAGGAGTGTTTCATTTGTCAACAGCACAGGACGGTTTTCCGAATCCACTGTCCATTTTTTGAAGTAGATATATAATACATATATTTATATATACATGTATGTACTGTAAATGAATTGCCTATTGGAAATTGTGGATTCGTGTTATGCCCCTGTGGTCAACACCGTGACTAGCGGGTTTTTTGAGTTTATTTATAAACGCCCTGTATTTTAAGCGAACGCCGTAGTAGCCGATTAGTAAACTCCATCCAGTAAATTTGGTAGTCAGCTGTTTGGGATTGCTGATGTGGACACTACCCTCACGTTGATATTATTGTCAATAGTGTTGTTGATATCAATGTACATTATTGATTTTAATTTTTAACGACAATGACGATTTATCTTCATTTGCTTTTCTTGTTTTTAAACAGGGGTGTCAGGCAATGAGTAATATGTTAGTTTTTGGGTACTGATAGAAGCTTCAGGCTCTCTAGATGTTCCTTATTGAAATCTTTTAGAATTCAATATTCAATACGACAATGATTTAGATCTCGTTAGAAGTCTAAACTTTTTCCTGTGGCTGAACATCACTTAGTGTGAATAGCCGCACAGTTAAAATAGTGGAAGAACCTACTATCAATTGTTGTTTCTAAAGCCATTTCTGAGATTTCCAAATTCAACACACGAGCAGAAGTTCTAGTTTTGAACTTTTGTTGATAAAGTCAGCGATAGATATACGATTAGTCAAGTTAAGCGTGAAAAACTTACCTAAATGAGGTTTACATCCAAGCATTGTGGCCAGTTCATCCATGTAAATGGTATAGTCAACCGTAAAATAATGTCCCTTCGAATCCCGAAACACCTTTTTATTAATGCCCCGGACTCTCTCAACATCAGCCTCTTGTAATTTAACTGGGGGAAGAGTCACCTTACCCTGAAATTATATAATATTAATAAATCTTAATTAGATAGGTCTCATGAGAATAGCTATCATATTTTGGTGGCATAGATGTCTTTGACTATGTGACCGTCAGACGTTACACGTTACTTTTCGCTCTAAAATGACTCAATGGTTGGGTTTTCAATTAATAACCGATAAGAAATGATATAACACTTGCAAGTATGTTCAGAGTTATGCACTTTCTATTATGTTTTCAACTGACATTAATCTATTTGTGAAAGACATCCTTAGGTGATTGGCATCAGGGAATATAAGGGAGGGCAAATTGGATGTCCAATTTACCGAGCAACTGAAGTCCGCGGGAATGACATGTTAAAAGTTTGAAGCTTACAAGCTTGGCAAAATGTTTCATAAGAAGGTGTATATATGTAAACGCTTGCCAGAACGCAACTGCTCGGCAAAAGAACGAAATCGGGTCCTTTAACGTCAAAGTGTCAACCGGCAAATCAAGGTTGGTGACACAAGAAGATTACAATTACAATCGAGGATACCTAACAATGAATATGCGGACTTGCCTTAAAAACAGCCAAACCCAGTCTCGCCTGCATCTCAGCTATAGGCAATAGTGGTCCGGCGGCCTGTAGTAAACCTATGACACAGATTGTAGGTCGAGTAGGGACTGGCGGGAACATGAACTTGTAGAGCTTGTTGTTGTTTTCACCCAGTCCTCTGACAGAAGAGTGTAAAAATGGAAAGTCAAATGTGTACCCTGTTGCGAGAAGTATCACATCGACATCCCGTTCTATTGTCCCGTCCTCAAACTCCACACTAGTCTGATGAAGACATTTTACACCTGATTTGACGACGATGCTTCCGCATGCAATACGACTCGGCAGGTCGTCGTTGATAAGAATACCCTTTGAAAACGGCCCACTCTCTGTCTCAAGACAGTATGCCTTATGGTTGACCATTTGGTTTAGTTTCTTCATGTATAGTTTTGCAACAAGAGACCTGGGAAGATAACCAATAGCTACCCGTTTAAACCTAGTCAAATAGATCATATCCATTGGCATTCCCGCTTCGGATATACGACTGAATAAGTAGCGTCCGTCTCTCGTGCTTAAATACACCTGTAAGTTTAAGAAATAGCACGGATTAAAACAAGTCGGTTAAAATAACATGACAAAATTATAATTTGCGCGACACTCAAACAATGAAGCATAAAAAACAAGAGGCCCATGGGACTTATCGTTCACCTGAGTTATGATATGTATATTAATAAATAAGTTTGCATTTAAACTAATATTCAAGATATTTGACACCTGTTACCTTGAATGTAGGCCAAGGTTATTCATTTGAACAACTTCATTCCATCATGCTAGTGATATAGGGCTGCATACCAAGTTTCTTGAAAATCCGTTCATATTTACTAAAGTTATCGTATTCACAATGTGCAATGGTCTTAAAACAACAATGGGCCATAACTCTAAAAGTTACGATCAAATCGGTCCCAATGTCAAACTCGTCTGATATCTTATTGATACAAGTGTACATGCTAAGTTTCATCAAAACCCGTTCATAGTTACTAAAGCTATCGCCTCCACAGGAGAAACGCACGATAGACTATGCACGACGGCACACCACAATTGACAAATTGCGATTGCAACAGGTCAGCATTAGCCTTCGGCTAAAATAAATGTGTAATTTTTCATGTTCACGGAATGATCATCATACAAATGACACACGAAATTAGTACCTTTCAATGCAAAATGGCAGTTTAATACAGAGAAGAAAAAAAATTAAATGACATCATACTGTTGTGTCATCCTTCTTGGACTCGTCAGTGAGGCCGAGTGTCTTCAGTTTTGATACATAAGAGCCGATGGAGGAAATGTATTAACTGTCGATATAATTGTTCAAATTAGAACGAGCAGATGCAATAGCCCCATAGCTCATTTCATATTAAATAAGATATACATTCACGTTCGCCAAAGTAGAGATTGTTTTTGGAGTCAATTAAAATGCATTCTTTTAAATGTCAACACGTATTCAATAATGCAGCAATTCAATTTCTCCCAGAGTTATATTTGCGACGCAATAAACCAGACAAATTATTCTTGATGGAATGTATTAGTTTTAGTTACACATATTTTGATGGATAACGGGGCATATATTGTACTGCATGAGATTCAATTAAAACTAGTCCAGTATCACGTTTTCATATTTATTAGAAAATAAATAAAATATATGATGGATGATTGGATTTGTTTTAAAAATAATAATAAAGAAATGAAATGCAGGCAATATTGATTTCAAGTCGTGTCAAAATTGTGTTTTTTTTTCCAAAAATGTCTATCATTACATACCTGTGATGCCACGCGACTCAGTTCCACGGCTGCATCCACGCCAGAGTTCCCAATGCCAACAACAACGATTTTCTTGTCCTCAAACCCATGGAAATCCCGGTATTCGTGTGAATGTATTATTTGCCCTTGAAAATTGTCCTGACCATTTATGTCAGGTACATATTTATCTCTGTAAAGTCCACAGCAGACCATGACGTAATCAAACGTTTCTGTCGCCTCTTTCCCCGTGTTGGTATCCTTAGTTTCCACTATCCACCTCTTCTCCTCCCCGACCGATTTGACAGACACAACCTGTCAATAACGATTACGATAGTGTCAGAGTGTCAGTTATGAAAAAAAAACAAGTAAGCCAATGAATTTGCAAATAAACCCATAACATAGTATCTAAAGAAGCATCAGAATAACTTTAACTCAAAAATTTAAAGAGAAAACGCAACCAAAAAGCTGGTAAATGACAGTAAAAGGTGATAGAATCAGTAAGTTCATAGCCAGAAAAACATTACTTATATTGTACAAAATACAAACAGTGTAAATGTTAAGCCTTAAAAGCCATATACTGTAAACATACATATTTTAGCGGTAATCGTATCTTAGCGAATTTCGCGCTGGAGGCATTCAGCTTATTAATGATTGCGCTACTTGTAGCTTTATTTTCTATGGCAGTCATTGTTGGTTCGCTAATTCATCATTTCGCTAATGTAGCTGTTTTATATAGGTTTGCGCTAAAATTTGAGCACGCCAAAACAAGTACATTTACAGTATGTATAACAACAGTTGCACAAACTGAACCTGATTTCAGATTTCCATTTAGTCATGAAGCCATACTTCAATGTGCGATATGAGGCACGAAGTAATATGTTTTAATCAATACAAAAAACGACAGATATACTTGTCCATGTCAAATTATGAGGAATGATGATAATCTTTATAACAACTTATTACATGATGTATATATGTCTTGAAAGACGCATCAATGTACAGATTATAATTTACACATTATTGTTGATATACCTCCTTGTTGAAGTTTATGTATTGAAGCAGACCAAACTTGTCGGCGTACATTCGGAAGTACTTAAGTACTTGGCGGTTATGAAGGTATATCGGGAATTCCTGTGGTGGGGGGAAATCACTGTACGCCATCATCTCTTTGCTGGTGTTGGAAATGGTGGATTTCATGACACTACCTTGACCAGCCCGAACGTCTGGCGTGAATTGCCACAATCCACCTATAGTCATAATCAGGTGAACATAGCATGTAAGAAAATGTACTTTAATAAATTTCACTGATTCAGTCAAGAATTATGCGCACATGCTACTACAATACTGAAAGTAAATAAAACATTCCACACTCTAGCACATTAGGATATTTTTTCATTCAGAGCAGATAACAAAGAGTTTTTATCTTCAAAATAATCAAATACATAAATAACATGCATAGGATGTGTGAATCTTGATTAAGCTCGATGAAACACTATAACAAGACCAACATCTAACGAAGAGAACAGCAAGTTAGTGAAGAAATGAACATAAACACGAGCAGACTGGCAGGAATGGGAAGGCTTCAAGAGAAGTGGACCAGGCTTCAAGAACGTTTATCATAAAGATATCGCGGGAACAGTGGCAGTAGGAATAGAGACATGAGGATATCAGTCTCTGGGAAAGAAAGACAATTTAGCTAGTCCAAAAAGAAATCAGACCTATAGAAGAAGAAAACAGGCAAGCTAAGTCAATGTCGCAGGGAATTCAGTGAGCTTGGACAAGATGAAAAACGAACCAATGTGCAATGACCTGTTTGGAAAGCTAGAGGTATCCTAACCTTCAAATTCAGTTTCTCCTTTGGTCTGTGTATGATGTACTTTTAACACCAGTATCGACTGCCCCCTGTGTGGACAGAGCAGAAACTTATGGGACATTCTTACATCTTGTCATGTGGTGTTGTCACAGGAGATATGCACATGGCGACACAACAAAGTTCAAAGAAGCAGCACAACAAACTCATATTTGTTTTGTGAAGGAGGATAAGACAGAGACAACCAGATCAAAGGAAATGACTTTCCGAATCCTAAGCTGGCTGTAGACCTTGACCCGGAGATTGGTATTCCTAGAGATAGTTCCAATCGATCTCATACCATATATGGTTATACCAATGGCACAGAGATTCATTGTTATAAAGCTGACAGTCAAATGGTAAGGAAAATGTAGCGAAGACCATGCAGGAAGAAAGGGTGATAGACGAAGAACTAAGGAGGTAGGATGCAACACACGATGAGGGATAAGCAGAAATACTTACATCGTCTCCCACATCTTACCATGATGTGTACTTACAACGTTAGCATACTATCTAACCAACACACACAGCTTACAGTATTAAGTTGTGTGATTAGAGCGATGATGCCAATTTTCCTATGTTAATTTTTTCTTATTTAGATTTCTAGAAAGTACATATTCCTGATTTCACAGTTTGTTGTGTTCAAGGATTGTTCTCAATAACACGATTTTCGTGATAAATTTCTGACGGGAATACAACACTTCCTTATGAAAGTTTTCTGGGCAGTATGACGACTTGATACAGAAATATTCTATATTTTATCAATTTCCTTGAGTAAAGATATACCTAGTAGTTCTGTAATCAACACCCTGCCGCATTTGACCTAGGTTTACATCGCGAATTTCGTCAACTTTCCTGAACACCAGGTTATACATCTTTGTATAATGCATCACCTCCATGCTCATCTATATTCTATTAATAGTTTGCCTTCGTTTAATCGATTTTTTTCCACTCTCCAATACACAACGACTACCACTCTCCAATACACAACGACTACCACTCTCCAATACACAACGACTACCACTCTCCAATACACAACGACTACCACTCTCCAATACACAACGACTACCAATACAGAACGAATACCACACTCCAATACACAACGACTACCACATTCCAATACACAACGACTACCACTCTCCAATACACAACGACTACCACTCTCCAATACACAACGACTACCACACTCCAATACACAACGACTACCACTCTCCAATACATAACGACTACCACTCTCCAATACATAACGACTACCACTCTCCAATATACAACGACTACCACTTTCCAATACACAACGACTACCACTCTCCAATACACAACGACTACCAATACACAACGACTACCACACTCCAATACACAACGATTACCACACTCTAATACACAACGACTACCACTCTCCAATACATAACGACTACCACTCTCCAATACACAACGACTACCACTCTCCAATACACAACGACTACCACACTCCAATACACAACGACTACCACTCTCCAATACATAACGACTACCACACTCAAATACACAACGACTACCACTCTCCAATACATAACGACTACCACACTCCAATACATAACGAC
>NW_022979762.1:0-49394 GCF_902652985.1 Pecten maximus | reverse complement strand
ATCGGACAAACGAATGAATAACACCTCTCATATGAAATGTGTGTAGTATAAAGTGATGTGGTGTATTTTCTTAGAATGTTATGATAGCAGTTGGATTTCCCACGGTACGACTCATCAAGTACGACCCGATCGAGGACGCCCCTGTACGGGACAAGAATGGAAGATGTATTCCAATTAAACCAGGTTTGTTTGGTGACGTAGGTAAACAGATGATGAATTGTTAAACTGTTTGATGACGTAGTTAATCAAGTGATGAATTATTAAACGGTTTTATGAGAAGTTAATCAGGCTTGTTAAACTGTTTTTATGACGTAGTTAATCAAATGATGACTTGTTAAACTGTTTTTATGACGTAGTTAATCAGATGATGACTTGTTTAACAGTTTTATATGAAGTTAATCAGATGATGACTTGTTAAACTGTTTTATGGCGTATTCAATCGGTGAGACTTGCTTAACTGTTTGGTGGCGTAGTTTTATCAGATTGAAACTTTTGAAACTGTTGTGTGACGTAGCTTATTGGATAAATGACATATCTAAATGTTTGATTACGTAGTTACTTAGCAGAGGACGTGTATAACATTTTGCCTGTATGTAAACAACATTCCTGAAATTGTGTCAGTGAAATGAACAAACTTCCTTGTTTCTAAAACAATGAAAATAGAAATGTGACCATCGCAGCAGTTTTAAAAGATGAATTATATCTACATATTAATAGCTATAGGTAAAAAAGTATGATGCTTTCAAAATCAAATGAGGCCTTAACACAAAACAATGCATTGTCATTTTAATTTCAAAATATACTATTCAGAAAGTTAAACACACATATTGAATAGCTCAAAAGATAGGCATTAAATCAAGTATTTTACTTATGGCGGATGTAAACACTGTCATCGTTGTGTTATCAGGTGAACAGGGGTTGTTTATTTCACCCATACCAGACACCCACTCGGGCTTCTACAAAGGGCCTAAACAAATGGACGAGAAGAAGATACTAAGGGATGTGTTCGAGAAGGGGGATTTTTTCTTCAGTTTCGGAGACCTTATGTTTCTCGACACGGACTACTACGTCTACTTCCGAGACCGAGTCGGTGATACATTCAGGTAAGCTTGATGATGATTTCGGCGTTTAAATATTGTAATAAACCGTGTATACTTTATGAACGTTCAGAACGAAAGGACTTAGTCAATACTTGACTAAAAATAGAGGCTATTGGTTTGGGACATATACAACTAATAAAAAATTAATTTATGAAAACCGCGGATCAAAGGTAGTTTTTGAGATATGTATTGAGGTTTCAATGGAAAATAAAAAAAAAAATCATCATTCAATTACGCAAGAATAGATACGTGTACATGAAAATTTGCCATCGAGTAACAATAGATTCCTTTGATTATCTCCGAAATAATGCACGTAAAAAAGAAAATGAGATAAATTTGAGGGATAACATGAACTCCACCGTACAACCAGTAATGATAGTTTCGTTTGTTAGGTCGAAAGGGGAAAACGTGTCGAAAAGGGAGGTGTGCGATGTCCTTAGTACACTAGATTTTATTTACGACGTCAACGTGTACGGGGTCGTTGAAGCAGGTAAATACTAGAGCTGGTATATAATTGCATTTTTATTTTACAACATACGTTTGATGAATTACGTATTGGTATGATAATAACATTGTTATTTCTCGCGACATATTTGATGAATTACGTATTGGTATGATAATGGTATTGCTATTTCTCGCGACATGTTTGATGAATTACGTATTGGTATGATAATGGTATTGTTATTTCTCGCGACATGTTTGATGAATTACGTATTGGTATGATAATGGTATTGCTATTTCTCGCGACATATTGGATGAATTACGTATTGGTATGTTAATTACATTGTTATTTCTCGCGACAATTTTGATGCACACCAATATTGGCTTAGGTATAGCGTTAGGTTTCATTATTTATGTACACATTATACTAGTGATATGTATCTGTAAGCTATACTTGAACTACAGTAGTATGTAATTCGAAATTTGCAAAAACAAATATGAATATATCCTTACATATTACTGACCTAATAATATGGGTTTGAATAGTGCTACAAGATAATAATTCTTTGATATTTACAGGTACTGAAGGAAGAGCTGGAATGGCGGTCATTGCCTTGAATGATAAAGACACTGACATCACTTCCGATATGCTCAGTGCTGTTTACAGGAAATGTCATCATGAACTTCCGGCGTATGCACGACCTGTTTTTTTTTTAGATTTCAGAGAGATTTTATCGTGACTCAAACAATGAAACATCGAAAAGTAGAACTTGTACGTGAAGGGTTTGACCCATTTAAGATCACCGATCCTTTATATTACATAGACAACAAGAATAAGACATATTCCTCTTTGACAACATCAAATGCCGGACAACTATCACTTTCTAGACTCTAATCAAATCACATTATCTGTGCTTTCCTGGTCTATCTTATTGAATAGTTCATTAGTTTCTAAATTTCTTTTAATCTAAATTATCATGAATTATCGTAAATGTGGTTTATATAGAAGCACTTTGATATCGTCAATAATAAAATTCTTGGTTTGATAATGTCATATAGAGAATTTATACGAATAGCATAACTGCAAAGTTATAGAATCGGTGCAGTCATGGAATATGGTTTGTTTTTATTAAACGTCCCTATTAACAGCCAGTGTCATTTAAGGACGTGCCAGGTTTTGGAGGTGGAGGAAAGCCGGAGTACCCGGATTAAAAAAACCCTGGCCTACGGTCAGTACCTGGCAAATGCCCCACGTAGGTTTCGAAACTCGGAACCCAGTGGTGGAGGGATAGTGATAAAGTGTCGGTACACCTTTACCACTCGGCCACCGCGGCGCCCTGCAGTCATGGAATCTAGATTGCATAATTTGTATGCAAGAAAGGCAGTTATGCATTCAGCTTTGCCATTCGAAGGTCTTGATATGATACAGCACACAATGTTTCTAGCAGGGTGCGTATAATGTTTAAACAAGTTTGTATGGTACGATAGCTATACAGACTGTGATAGTTAATGGACATGGTAAAAAGCTGTACATAGATTATGATAGTTAATGGACATGGTAAAAAGCTGTACATAGATTAATGATAGTTAATGGACATGGTAAAAAGCTGTACATAGATTATGATAGTTAATGGACATGGTAAAAAGCTGTACATAGATTATGATAGTTAATGGACATGGTAAAAAGCTGTACATAGATTAATGATAGTTAATGGACATGGTAAAAAGCTGTACATAGATTATGATAGTTAATGGACATGGTAAAAAGCTGTACATAGTTTATGATAGTTAATGGACATGGTAAAAAGCTGTACATAGATTATGATAGTTAATGGACATGGTAAAAAGCTGTACATAGATTATGATAGTTAATGGACATGGTAAAAAGCTGTATATAGATTATGATAGTTAATGGACATGGTAAAAAGCTGTACATAGATTATGATAGTTAATGGACATGGTAAAAAGCTGAATCAATTTATCGATCATGGAAGCTAGCTATTTGACAATTAAAACCTGAAGGCCTTCGTTACTATAACGGGCCGACCTTAGCTTGTACTTTTATTCTTTCAACGATTATCAGTATTATGAACCGTTTTAGCAGTTTTGAATATTAATATACATGTGTAATAGGAGAGGAAAAATGCACGGCCAGACCGGGGTTCGAACCCGGGACCTCCGAACACTAGCCGGATGCTCTACCAATTGAGCTACCTAGTCGCCGATGATCGACCCGGTCCAGTTCCGCTACACTCTTCCCTCCTATTTTTTTAAGTCTTCGACTCCGAAGACTTCACAACTCACAACCCAGGTTCGGGTATCCCCTTGTCAAGTATACACCTTACTTGAAACAAGGTTTGGTCACAGGCACCAAATGTAATAGGAGTGGAAAAATGCACGGCCAGACCGGAGTTCGAACCCGGGACCTCCGAACACTAGCCGGGTGCTCTACCAATTGAGCTACCTAGTCGCCGATGATCGACCCGGTCCAGTTCCGCTACACATGTACATACAACTATCCAATCTGTGTTAATCCGAGAATGTCTTTTGTACCGCTGATGATAATTGTTCATGCATGCTATGTACCCAACAGCCGCATTGAGCTGAAAAAAATAATGGCACTTCTTTCGGCTTTCAGCAAAAATGTTAAATATATAATAAGGTCTGCCACGATAACTATGGATGAAAGTGGTATACCGAATAACACAATCTGAATAAAACAAATATATCATGAAACATAATAGACAGAAATGAATTGTTTCATGCATTTTGTCATCGGTTTTGTAACATGAATTTACACTGATCATGCTGCCTTTCTACATTGTATATATATATATACAGTTTTGTGTACGTAATTGTGTGTGAAAGTTGTCATTGTTTCTTTTTGTATCATGTGAATACTTTATGTGGAAAACCTGAATAAAAATGTCAAAAGTGAAAAAAATATCTTGAAGCCATTAGTCATTAATTATTATACGTATCTATCCATATGTACGTTTGATGGAGACATGGTATTTTAATAATTCAAATAACATTAGTATAGGTACAGTAGGCTTCGCTCATTTCATCGTTAGTATCAATTGGTTAGCTATATCTCATACGTGTAAGTTGATATTGAAACAGGAAAGATTCAATGACGACCAACTGCTACTGTGAGTATAAGAATTAACATATATGCTTGATATCAACCAGAAAATGAGGTTTGTTAGCAATTCACAATTTTTATGATTATTAATACTGAATTATATATGTCCATATTTCGGCTTTTTGAGATTTGGTTTGTTTGTTTTTTGCTTAACGTCCTATTAACAGCCAGGCTTTTTGAGAACAGCTTATGTTTTGCAATGTTAAGGTGATCAGTTTTGACAATTCATACTGTCTAAACTGTAGTGACGAGTTAGTGATATACTGAGATCATTGAGAAAAAATGAATCGGAATAAGACCAGGTGTTCGCTTTAATTTAGTCACAAATATCATTTTAATTCATATTTGTATTCTTAACTATAGATGAAAACAAGATACCTGATTTGCATACTGGAAGCCTGGATGCAGTTGATGACAGTGGATATTGTGATTACACAGAACGGTATGTGTTGTTGTACTAAATTTGGTCTGCATATGTACTATTGGCATAAATTTGACTATTATTATTGTTATTATCTTTTTTATTTTTTTTTATGATTTGACATATTGCTAAATATTGAAATTTCACAATGGTATACTCCACATAACAGTAAAAATCCAGACAATTTAAACACATCCATATCGCTATCAACATAATAATGTTACATTCACACCAATGTAAGCATACAGTAACTCAATTACAGCTACTATTAGGTAAAAGTCGACAAAATAACAACTGCAATACTAATTCAGGCAATTGTAATACACGTGTCAATTTCGCTACCAACGCAATAATGTAATTTTCACTTCGATTCGCATGGATTTGCTCGTTAGCAAGGATGACCGTTTTACCCAACCCCCTGATTACATTAGATATTTCAAGCTTGAGAAACAAACAATACTATACAACAACTCCAATCCCCTGGTAGCTGTAAGTATTCAAGCATTGGAAACTACCATTTAAGTAAGTATGCCTTCACATTGTCAAAGATATTTCATGAGAGCAGAACGGTGGAGTTTCCAGCAAAATAAATTTTCCAACAGGGTTAGGCCAAAAATGTTTATTACTCTTAGATACCATTCACCGATCGTGTTGGCTATGCACTTAATTAATCAAGGATGCACTTGTCTCATGAATTCAATTTCAGAACGCATATCCGAAAACAGATACAAAATAAATATTTATTTTAACAAAATAAGTAAGTATAAGCTTACGATATTTATTTGTTTTGAGAATGAACGTAATTTTGTTTTTATTCATTTTTGCTTGCATATATAATATTGGCATAGCTTTGATTATTATTATTTTTTTCATTTTTATCTTATGTTTTTACAGGGCACTGCATATTACAATGTCCCAATTCTAAACCTCACTTTTGAATCACTCTTATCCATTCCGCTATCAACATAATGCTACATATGTATAAAACCGTTCAGTAACTCAATTACAACAACTATTGAGTTAAAATCGATAAAACAACAACTACAACATTCATTCGTGCAATAGTAACGAACGTGTTATTTTCGCTAACAAGGCAATACTTATACATACATTTCAATACAAATGGTTTTATTCATTTGCATCATCCATTTAAGCATGCATGAGTTCACAAATCCAGCATTCTTGAATAATTCAGGCATTGGAAACACTCGTTTAAGCATGCATGACCACACAATTCCCAACCTTATAAAATAATTCAGGCCTTGGAAACACTCGTTTAAGCAAGCATAACCACATAACTTCTACCTTCTGGTAACATTAAATATTTCAGGCACTAGAAACACTCGTTTACACAAGCATGACCACACAACTCCAACCTTATTAAATAGTTCAGGCCTTAGAAACAATTGTTTAAACAAGCATAACCACACAATTCCTACCCTCTGGTAACATTGAATATGTCAGGCATTGGAAACAATTGTTAAAGCAGCAATAACCACACAACAGTTAACTCTGGTAACATTAAATATTTCAGGCACTAGAAACACTCGTTAACACAAGCATGACTACACAACTCCAACCTTATTAAATAATTCAGGCCTTGGAAACACTCGTTTAAGCAAGCATAACCACATAACTTCTACCCTCTGGTAACATTGAATATTGCAGGCATTGAAAATACTCGTTTACGCAAGCATGACTACACAATTCCGACCCTCTGGTAACATTAAATGGAAATGGAAACTTTATCCATTTGACAATAAGTGCGAAAAACTCTATACCTCTCTTTGATGGTCCCCTGAATCGGTGCAATTATTCAAACCCATTTGCCTTCATCCGGTGGATGTTTAGGGGGTGGGCTCAGCTGGTGGACATATGGGGTTACTCTTTTTATTAACTTTATGAATAGCGGCAACTGTTCAGAATAAATGTCAGTGTGATTTGTGAGAAAATTAAAAGCAAACGCGATCTTTGAAGTTAAAACCCATTACGTGGCTAATATGAAAACGAAGTTATCTTGTTTGTATTTTAGCTCCATGTAACTCAGACCTTGTGACTGGTCCTTTCGGAGTAGAAGACTACGCCCTCACGGCACCATTGCCTTACCACTCTGACTCACGATGCCATCCAAAGTATGCCAGACTGTCTTCTCCGTACGCCCATGGTTTTATGGGTTCCTACCTGCAGGTTGGTCAGCTTACTTATATAGAGGCAAATAACTAAATAAATAATATACAGAACCCCGTATAAGTGTGACCGCCATGGAGTTTGTGATATTCCCTTTATAGCCACTATAGGGCCGGGGCCCCGTATAAGTGTGACCATGAGGACCAGTGATATTCCCTATATAACCACTATAGGGTGGGGACCGCGTATAGATGTGACCATGAGGATCAGTGATATTCCCTATATAACCACTCTAGGGCCGGGACCGCGTATAGATGTGACCATGAGGATCAGTGATATTCCCTATATAGCCACTATAGGGCCGTGGCCCCGTATAGATGTGACCATGAGGATCAGTGATATTCCCGTTATAGCCACTATATGTTGGGGACACCCGTATAGATGTGACCATGAGGATCAGTGATATTCCCTATATAGCCACTATAGGGCCGGGACCCCGTATAGATGTGACCATGAGGATCAGTGATATTCCCGTTATAGCCACTATATGTTGGGGACACCCGTATAGATGTGACCATGAGGATCAGTGATATTCCCTATATAACCACTATAGGGCCGGGACCCCGTATAGGTGTGACCATGAGGATCAGTGATATTCCCTATATAACCACTATAGGATGAGGACCCCGTATAAGTGTGACCACCATGAGGATCAGTGATATTCCCTATACAATGTATAGCCACTATAGGATGGGGACCCCGTATAAGTGTGACCACCATGAGGATCAGTGATATTCCCTATATAACCACTCTAGTGTGGGGACCCCGTGTAGGTGTGACCACCACGAGAATCAGTAATATTCCCTATATAACCACTATAGGATGAGGACCCCGTATAAGTGTGACCACCACGAGAATTAGTGATATTCCCTATATAACCACTATAGGATGGGGACCCCGTATAAGTGTGACCACCATGAGGATCAGTGATATTCCCTATATAACCATTATAGAGTGGGGACCCCGTATAGGTGTGACCATGAGGATCAGAGATATTCTCTATATAGCCACTCTAGGGCCGGGACCCCGTATAAGTGTAACCACCATGAGGATCAGTGATATTCCCTATATAACCATTATAGAGTGGGGACCCCGTATAGGTGTGACCATGAGGATCAGAGATATTCTCTATATAGCCACTCTAGGGCCGGGACCCCGTATAAGTGTGACCACCACGAGAATCAGTGATATTCCCTATATAACCACTATAGGATGGGGACCCCGTATAGGTGTGGCCATGAGGATCAGAGATATTCCCTATGTAGCCACTCTAGGTCCGGGACCCCGTATAAGTGTAACCACCACGAGAATCAGTGATATTCCCTATATAGCCACTATAGGGCCGGAACCCCGTATGAGTGTGACTATGAGGATCAGTGATATTCCCTATATAACCACTATAGGGCCGGGACCCCGTATAAGTGAGACCACCATGAGCATTAGTGATAAAACTGTTTCTGTGAGAACAAGCATTTCTTTTCAAATAATTGTATTAGAAGCCATCTATTTAAAATCTAGCCATTCACGATTAATATTTATAAATCAGCTGATTAATCAAAGCATTACAAATGACCACTTTAACATAACTACAAGTCATGTATGTGATGACGAAAGAATTAATTTGTTTTATCATAATGTATATCCATATCAGAGTACAAAATTGAGGTCTGATTTTACATCTGGTATTGTGAGGACATGCAGACTTACTACATGTATATATTTTTGTATGTTTGTTTGATAATTTTAGAGAATGTATCATACAAAAATTTGCTGAAATTGAATCATATGGTAAATTTATTTGATTTAAAAATCAAGGTCAGACTGAGAAAACCATCGATGATAACTGGATTTGTGATCCAGGGAAGATCTGGATTAGGTCTATACGTTAAAACTTACAGTGTTCAATACAGCGACACTGGTACCAAGTGGAGGGAGGTCAAGGACATCAACGGCAACGTTAAAGTAAGGCATTTATCGGTTTAATAGGATCATGTGAGAGTAGAACGTCCTACAGTATTGTCGTATCCTTCTAGGATGACGTTATCTTTAACATGTCTGACATTTCTATAAAGGAGACGAATCTGAACTTGTCTGACTTTACTGGCTTCTAATCATCAGTGTATAAAGCTCACGATTTCTTTTACATTATTGCACTCTTGTTTTTCTAAACAGGTATTTACCGGCAACAAGGACCAATGGGGCCTTTCGAAATCAATCCTTGATTCCCCAATCATTGCTTATTTTATCCGTGTGATCCCAATGACTTGGTCAACCTATGCAGCATTTCGATTTGAAATTATTGGGTGTCCAATTCTGCATCAAGGTTTGTAAATAGAATCATATAGCATTACCGGTATGATATTGATGGTCCTGCTTCTGTAGTTATAAATAAAGCCCAATGACGGCTTTCTCTTTAGGATACTTTGGTATAGACAATGTCAAACCTGGTTGCAGAACATTCTCTCTCTTCAGTTTAAGAAAAAAACATTCGTAAATTTAATTAACGGCGTTCTAATTCATCGTTCCGCTCTGCTGATTATTTTGATTATATACTCACGAATTTCCTGAAAAACAATGAGAGGGCAACTTAGATGATATATCAATATCGACATGTTCTAAGAACAGTAGCAAATAGTAACAGATACCGTATTGATAAAAGGGGCTTCATCCGCATTGTGTTTTCCCATTCTACAATATGTTAATGTATTTACATAATTTGTTTACATATTCGACAATATGTTTAAGTATTTCCAAATTTGTTTATATATTCTACACTATGTTTATGTATTTAAATAACTTGTTTATATATTCTACAATATTTTTATGTATTTACATAATTTGTTTATATATTCTACAATTTGTTTATGTATTTATATAATCTGTATATATCCATTCACCATACCATAGGAAACCAGACATGCTGGAAGGTAAACAACGTGACAGGAATCCCAACTTTCGACATCTTTAGTACAACAAAGACCAACCTAGGCGAGTGTGGTAAGGAATGTCACGGACGAGACAAGTGCCACGGTTTCACCTTCAACCACGATTCTGGTCTATGTCAAGGTCACAGCCACACCAACTACCTGAATGTTACCATACATCAAGTAGCAGGAGCTTGGGGAAGTGACTATTCACTTCTGTTTGTGAAACAGGAAGCGTGCCCGTGAGGTTCTCTTCTTTCTCAAGAATATATGTTTTATTTTCTGAATTATTTCTTCAACTGCCCGACTACTTACTTAAAGTTTCGTCTCTATGTGTCGAACTGAACTCTGTATAATTAGATATTGCTGCTTTTTGCATGAAATTGAAATAAGGAGTTATCATTATTACATTCTTACGGCTCATCAAAACTGAAAACGTCATTTGGTTGGACCAACAAATTGTTAGCAAAAGTGGTTATGAAACGAAACAACTCCATCAAACGAAATACGTAAAACATTTATTTGATATAGCTAAAATAATCATTATTGCTATGTTAAATCTAAATCTTGTGTTACAAACAGTTTTAAGATACTGTATCATATAAAAACGTTCATTGTGCCTAAATTTTCGTCGATTTCGTTGTTTTTATGGAACCACGAATCCAAATATAACGAATATTGTTATATGCATCAATGTTCGATATTGCTGCATGTCACGAAAGTTTGTAACCACGAAATAATTTTAAAGCACCAAACCGCGAATGAAAATAACACAAGCATTTCATAATTTACGGTAATTCAAGAACCTGTATGTTAACAGTTTCGAAAAGAAGCTTTATACACTCTAATACGCTGCTATTAAAACTATGTCTGGTGAGGTTTGAGATAATTGTACACAATAAGGTAAGGATCGTCTTGCAGCTAGGATAATAACAGTTCTTCGTTCCAGGGATTACATTATAAAGTTGTTTCATGCCTTGTTAGGCCACAAACCGAGAAGAGTGTTGCTTGTTGATTGGTATTAAATTCATAAAACAGCTATTTTGCTGCCAGAATAATCAAACCATAATCAGATATACAAGAAAAAAATGTATGTAATTTTGCATTCGGATCCAGAAGACCAGCATCTTCTCTATCATAAAACCTACGTTAGCAGTCATCGACAATCGCGATCGGAAAGACGCTTTATCATAATCATTTGAATGCTTGTGCATGCTCAGATGTTCCACGCCGATTAACATTTTTGCGTAACGATAAACAGCTTTACAAAGCCTTCACAACTGCTAACCCAAAATGCCCCAAAAGACCGTCAACCGTCCGGAAGCCGGCCGAACTAAAGTACCTGTCTTACCACCATGTGTCTTCACTAGGCTGACCTCATGATCCTAAAACACACTTAAAATTCACATCACTTCAAACGTATGCGTAATGCAATATCGTTACACAACAACTGGGGATGGTTTCCAAGATGGCTACTCGATCGGTCGTCTGATGGCTATATGTATTTGTAACTTGCCACTCTGCAGATCTCCTAGGTAATCTGGTAATGGTTCCGTATTGGTTGAGTAATCTGATAAGCAGGAAAGATTCCAACTGGATGATACCCGACGGTATAAGGACAATAACATTGCACTTTTCACTGGAAGGTACATAGAATCTGGTATAGCATTCACCTCAGAAATAATTTTAGACGTTTCAATTTTCAGCCACGAAGGACTTCAAGACCATACAACAGTATGGGTAAAAGAACACTTTCAGGAGATGCCATGCATTTGGTCGAACTCATTCCCTCTCTGTAGTCCTTGGCGCATCAGACTATAAAGTCCATGCTTTGCCTTTTGTAAATTTATTTGACCGAGTAGTTAAAGTGTTCCGACACTTTATCGCTAACCCTCCATCTCTAGGTTGCGAGTTCGAAACCCACGTGGGGCAGATGCCTGGTACTGACCGTAGGTCGGTGGTTTTTTCAGGTACTCCGGCTTTCCTCTACCTCCAAAACCTGGCACGTTCTTAAATTACACTGGCTGTTAATAGAACGTTAAATAAAATAAACCAAACCAAAGTGCTCTCGTACTTTATCGATGATTGTACAGCGGCACGCTTCGTTGTCGTTATATCATGCGCGCTGAGAGATATGTCATTCAGTTCGGGTTTTTTTTACTCCAATAAAGTATCAGAAAAGGTACGAGGTGGAGTATGAGTCTATTTATCAATTTTAATTATTTTTGTACTTATTCATATGCAAAGTGTCAACGTAGTGTCCATAGTTAAAGGACGTTAACTCAATATTGAGAGATATTGAGTGTTTCTAGAAGAAATAAGGTATTAAGTTTGAATATTTACATTTGGATGGCAAAGCTATGATATAAACAAACTAAACAAATTTGCAGTCTATGAGAGTATAACTGACACCCAAAGCGTGATAACATTCTATGCATAACTGACACCCAAATCGTGCATTCGGGTGTTATTCATACGCGACCGGATTTACGGATGGGATCCCCCGGAACTACTTGCAACCAATGTAAACAAATGGCATCTTATCATTGCTCATCATGCTATCGGATAGAGTACGAGACCAGAAAACAAATCTTAAAATGTAAAACGAAAATAAAGGTAAGAATGGTTAACAATCACGAAAATGGAAATAAAACAAGATTTAATAAACACATATGTTGACAGATATTTGTTCCGGGGCCAGAGTGGAAAATCAGTACACACCACATTGTTTGCGCGCCACCGCCATCCAGTGTTTGAATGACAAAAATTTTGAAACCCGACACATCATGTTTATGTCAAATCATAAGAACGAGGCCTCTCTCCGGTCGTACAATAGAACAGTTTCTTCTTCACAAAAGAAAGCATCAAGTGGTGCATTATCGTGTCTAACGCATCCTAAACTTGAAACAGCCATGGTACCCGTCACAAGCAACGTTGTCGCTGAAGCTCGTCTAACTCCCTCGGCCACTGTCACTTCTCTCATTGGTCGTATCCCTGACACCGGTGCTGTTGTAGCTACTATAAACTGTAATCAGGTTTCCATGCAATCAAAGAACATGTTTACATCTGTTTGTTTTTTTTGGCGAATTCCACTTTCTCCCACTGCACATTCAACTTTCATAGCTAAACTCTGTCAATGCTGTCAGCCGTTGCGTGCGCGTGGTGACGGGTGAAATTTCCATCCGCATAATTGTTCCGGATGGTAAATTAAAAAAAAAAAAAATCCGAAATCGTTAACAAACTGAATAATTCATCCGTATATTCTAAAATACTGACTACCAATATTATTGATATTGTTATTAAAATATCTGATGATGTTTTCAGTATTTTTTTAATGATTTCCACGCACTATTTTTAAAAAAAAAATTTGCCAATCAGCACGTGAATCACAATAGGCTGTTCAATTTGTTGACCTCTGACAGTGGAAACGTCGGTAAAAGTCAGATTTCAAATTATAATGAAAATTAAAGTTGAAATCGAAAAGAAACCAATATAGAAAACGTAAATATAAGCATTAAACTGTCTTTTTATGGATTATATGGTCTATATAGATGCCAGAGCTTTGCAGACAATCATTTCATAATGCGCTAGCGCGCATTATGAAATGATTGTCTGCAAAGCTCTGGCATCTATATAGACCATATAATCCATAAAAAGACAGTTTAATGCTTAAATGATCAAAGTTATGATAGAAATTAATAGTTTAGAAGAAATAGGAGTTAGAACACCGGGTGATACCGGAAGTTACGAATCCGACGGGGAGTATATACAAATCCGACGGGGAGTATCTACCCGAAGGGCGTAAGAACATGGCTGGGGTATGTTTTAAAGTGATACATGGCATTTTAACATACTCTCGGAAATATGATGATACCCACGGAATTCTACGCTATTTCCTTTATACATATCAGTAATTCGTTAATCTCATAAACCTGCGGTGTTTGATTGATGCTCAATATTATCCGACTGCCCTACTGTCAAACGACAATATACGTTAGCATGCTAAAACACCAAATCAGCACGTTAAAACAGCACGTTAGCATGCTAAAACACCAAATCAACACGTTAAAACAGCATGTTAGCATGCTAAAACCCCAAATCAACACGTTAAAACAGCACGTTAGCATGCTAAAACACCAAATCAAAACGTTAAAACAGCACGTTAGCATGCTAAAACACCAAATCAACACGTTAAAACAGCACGTTAGCATGCTAAAACACCAAATCAACACGTTAAAACAGAACGTTAGCATACTAAATTAGCATGACAAAATCATGACAAAACATGACAAAAACATGACAAAATGACAAAAACATGACAAAACATGACAAAATCATGACAAAACATGACAAAACATGACAAAAACATGACAAAACATGACAAATCATGACAAAAACATGACAAAATCATGACAAAACTTGACAAAACATGACAAAATCATGACAAAACATGACAAAATAATGACAAAAATGACAAAATCATAACAAATAATGACAAAAATGACAAAATCATGACAAAATCATGACAAAACATGACAAAAAGAACGTCGTGAAATCCAACCCAGCTAGCCATTTACATGTTATACTAGCATACCGAAAGTCAATAACGCCATGAGATCTTGTTTTAATCACCAAGGCCTCTGATGAATCGGGTTCCAATGTTTTTGGTATACACCATGAATCATCAACAACAGATATTGAAAGAAGATGTCCAAAACAACCTAAAAATGTAAAATCTCAAGAAAATACAGTTAAAAGAAAAGTATGTCACTTCTGTATTTGAAAACCAAGATACAGGGGAGAGAATTGATGGCATCTATGGTTTTTTTTTCTCTCCCAGAATGCCTCATTCATTGAATGAGGCATTCTGGGAGAAAAAAACCCATAGTGCCATCATATCTCTCAAAAATTCAACATGATGCGCTAGCGCACTTCATTAAATTTGCCTTTGTCCAGTTGGCATTCATCAGCCCATAACTTCCAAATGAAAGCAGTTCAATTCATAAGTATCACACAGTCGCGACTTCGTGTACTGATATTCCCCGTCGGATTCAGATATTGGAGAGAGATTTTCCCCGTCGGATTTTTTCGTGCCATTTTAATTAGCCAATTAAGCTACTTTATAGCTGTAATCCAAACGAATACATATATTCTTACTATTTTTTTGTTCATTTTTTGCATGTTTTAGTCATTTTTTGCCTATTTTCAAACTTTTTACACATAAAAAGCTAAAAAGTGTCAAACTAACATGTTAAAACAGCATGTTAGCATGCTAAAACAACAAATCCGCACGCTAAAACAGCATGTTAGCAGGCTAAAACACCAAATCAGCACGTTAAAACAGCATGTTAGCATGCTAAAACACCAAATCAGCACATTAAAAAAACACGTTAGTATGCTAAAACACCAAATCAACACGTTAAAACAGCACGTTAGCATGCTAAAACACCAAATCAACACGTTAAAACAGCACGGTAGCATGCTAAAACACCAAATCAGCACGTTAAAACAGCACGTTAGCATGCTAAAACACCAAATCAGCACGTTAAACAACATGTTAGCATGCTAAAACACCAAATCAAAACGTTAAAACAGCACGTTAGCATGCTAAAACACCAAATCAACACGTAAAACAGCACGTTAGCATGCTAAAACACCAAATCAAAACGTTAAAACAGCACGTTAGCATGCTAAAACACCAAATCAACACGTTAAAACAGCACGTTAGCATGCTAAAACACCAAATAAACACGTTAAAACAGCACATTAGCATGCTAAAACACCAAATCATCACGTTAAAACAGCACGTTAGCATACTAAATTAGCATGACAAAATCATGACAAAACATGACAAAAACATGACAAAATGACAAAAACATGACAAAACATGACAAAATCATGACAAAACATGACAAAAACATGACAAAACATGACAAAAACATGACAAAATGATGACAAATCTTGACAAAACATGACAAAATCATGACAAAACCATGACAAAAATGACAAAATCATGACAAAATCATGACAAAACATGACAAAATCATGACAAAAATGACAAAATCATGACAAAATCATGACAAAAATGACAAAACATGACAAAATCATGACAAAACATGACAAAATCATGACAAAAATGACAAAATCATGACAAATCATGACAAAATCATGACAAAAATGACAAAATCATGACAAAATCAGGACAAACATTACAAAATCATGACAAAACATGACAAAAACATGACAAAATCATAACAAACATGACACAATCATGACACAAATGACAAAAATGACAAAATCATGACAAAAATGACAAAATCATGACAAAACATGACAAAATCGTGACAAAAATGACAAAAATGACAAAATCATGACAAAATCATGACAAAAATGACAAATCATGACAAAACATGACAAAACATGACAAAATCATGACAAAAATTACAAAACATGACAAAAATGACAAAACATGACAAAATCATGACAAAAATGACAAAACATGACAAAATCATGAAAAAAATTACAAAACATGACAAAACCATGACAAAAATGACAAAATCATGACAAAACATGACAAATCATGACAAAACATGATAAATCATGACAAAACATGACAAAATCAGGACAAAATCAGGACAAAAGTAGGACAAAAATGACAAAATCAGGACAAAATTAGGACAAGAAATGACAAAATCAGAGAAATCAGGACAAAAATGACAAAATCAGGACAAAATTAGGACAAAACAGACAAAATTAGGACAAAACATGACAAAATGAGGACAAAACATGACAAAATGAAGACAAAACATGACAAAATGAGGACAAAATTCGGACAAAAATGACAAAATCAGGACAAAATTAGGACAAAACATGACAAATAACGTCATGAAAACCAACCCGGCTAGCCATTTACATGCTATACTAGCATGCCGAAAGTCAATAACGTCACGAAAACCAATCCGGCTAGCCATTTACATGCTATACTAGCATGCCGAAAGTCAATAACGTCACGAAAACCAACCCGGCTAGCCATTTACATGCTATACTAGCATGCCTAAAGTCAGTAACGTCACGAAAACCAACGCGGCAAGCCATTTACATGCTATACTAGCATGCCGAAAGTCAATAACGTCACGAAAACCAACGCGGCTAGCCATTTACATGCTATACTGGCATGCCGAAAGCCAATAACGCCATTAAAACCAACCCGGCTAGCCATTTACATGCTATACTAGCATGCCGAAAGTCAATAACGTCGTGAAAACCAACCCGGCTAGCCATCTACATACTATACTGGCATGCCGAAAGCCAATAACGCCATTAAAACCAACCCGGCTAGCCATTTACATGCTATACTAGCATACCGAAAGTCAATAACGTCGTGAAATCCAACCCGGCTAGCCATTTACATACTATACTGGCATGCCGAAAGTCAATAACGTCGTGAAATCCAACCCGGCTAACCATTTACATGCTACACTAGCATACCGAATAACGTCATGAGATCTTGTTTTAATCACCAAGGCCTCTGACGAATCGGGTTCCAATGTTTTTGGTATACACCATGAATCATCAACAACAGATATTGAAAGAAGAAGATGTCCAAAACAACCTAAAAAGATAAAATCTCAAGAAAATACAGTTAAAAGAAAGGTATGTCACTTCTGTATTTGAAAACCAAGATACAGGGGAGAGAATTGATGGCATCTATGGGTTTTTTTTCTCTCCCAGAATGCCTCATTTCAAGATGGCTGCCCCATTGGCAGCCATCTTGAATGAGACATTCTGGGAGAAAAAAACCCATAGTGCCATCATATCTCTCATTTTTCTTTATCCAGTTGGCATTCATCAGCCCATAACTTCCAAATGAAAGCAGTTCAATACTTATATTTACATTTGACAACGATTTTTATAGACTATATCCAGGAATTATGAATTAAGACGGAACAGCCTTTTCAACAGCCATCTTTCGTTATCGCAGACGTTACAATTATGACGTCACTATAGTAATAACGTCATAATAAAGATTTGGTAGTTATGGACTCGTTACCTTCAAGTGAGCTTGGTAAAGTTATATACACTGTAGTTGGGCTGCAGTGTACAGTGTGTATTGCGCCAAACGCATGTTCAGGGCTCAATTTCTAAAATGTAATCAGTCTAACTGAAAACTGAATGGGTCTAGTTGTTATCGATCTTAGGAAGTTCAATTCCACCTATGATATTGTTCAGAATTAGCAAAACTGCCAATAAACTATAAAAAAAAAACCCAACAACCTGTATACAACAATTTGATGAATAAAGCTCCACGGAGCATGGGCATCTAACAGAAAATGTTTCTAACCTCCTCCGTACGCCAAGTGAAATCATTTAAATCTGCAATTGTGCCCGTCAACTACTCAATACGTTCTATGCATTGTTGTGTCCCAGGAGCTACTGCCTCTTTCGGACGCTTAAATGTCGTATTATAGATTGCAAAACAATTTACTGTTAGATATTCTGTGAAACTATGTTGTATATGTACACGTGAAATGTCCAATTGACAAATATCATATAAATGATAACAGGAATCGTACACCTCTGAGAAGCCAGAATTTTCCTGTATTAAACTTGTTTTCTCTTACCTATTTTTGGAAATCGGATGTCATGCCATAGCAGATAATGGTGAAAAATCATATGTCGATGCGCCCATTTTCAAGCTATTGTTGATCAAATATAGAATATCAATTTATGTAATCCCTTACCAATGAATTTTGAAGTAGAGATTTAAATAATGTCAACAATTATTTATGTTAATTTTCAGGTGTATGCCAACACATAAAAAAGAGTTCGTTGTGGCTTCACGCGCCCAAAAAAAAGGTTAAATCCAATTTCGTTAACTCCAAAACGTTTTATTACGCCTACAAAAAATACGCCTAAACGTCAACGGGTAAGAAGTTCCTGGATAAAATGTAAAACCTCATAATCTTCCAATAACTGGGTAAATCTAGAATTATCTGGAAATAATTGAAATTATGTGTCATATTGATTACAAGTACTTGATATCTGAATGAAAATCAAATGAAAGCCTGTGTACTGATATTCCCCGTCGGATTAAGATATTGTGGAGAGATTTTCCCCGTCGGAATTTTTTCGTGTCATTATAATTAGCCAATTAAGGTACTTAATAGCTGTAATCCAAACGAATTGTTGATTACTAATAGTTTATTATCGTCAAGGTTTAATGCCAAAACTCTGTCCATCGTGTTTTGATCTCGATTTTGGGGTATTTCGACAAAAATCATAGCAAATCCGTCGTTTGACAGTAGGGCAGCCGGATAATATTGAGCATCAATCAAACATTGCAAGTTTATGAGATTAACGAATTACTGATATGTATAAAGGAAATAGCGTAGAATTCCGTGGGTATCATCATATTTCCGAGAGTATGTTAAAATGCCATGTATCACTATAAAACATAACCCAGCCATGTCCTTACGCCCTTCGGGTAGATACTCCCCGTCGGATTTGTATATACTCCCCGTCGGATTCGTAACTTCCGGTATCACCCGGTGTAGAAGGATTAAACAGGAAAACTGTTTTTACAATATGCGGAAAGAAAGGAGAATATAACAGGAGAAATTAAGAGTAACTAGAAATTAGGAAGAATGATTTTTTACTGAATACAAAACGGAACTCTTAAATCATATTTAACAATCTGCTCATTTATTGTCTGATTATATATAAACATTGTGAGGCAAGGAACCAATTCATCTGTAATCCCTCATTTTGTATTGTTTGTAAATAAGTCAATAAAATTCTGCATTATCTTTATTTCATTTGTTGCTTCTTTTTTCTTGAGGAATCCACCATAAGCCAACCACCCGAAACGTTCCATTTTTGTTGACATTCAACATCGCGGAGACGCTTGAATCCCCAACCCAAAAAATGTCACAATTGCACACAAACTTCCCATGGTGTAAGGGAAATAACTCTTATAACTGTCATGGTTACAATAAAGGTAGTAAAGTTGAACCAATTTACTTCACGATTCTAGAAGCCATTTTTGAAGGTTCACGCTATGTGATTTCCGAATCGGTGGAAATTGTCACCACCATTAAATCAAACTGTCCCTCTAATAAAACCTGTAGCGCCCTCTAACGTAACAAAACGACCCTCTATAGAAAAGTAGAGGGTCACCACGTGACGTCTCCCAACCAATGATTTCAGGACATGCTAATCCGAAGTGCGAACATTGGCAATATGGCATCAATTTTATGTCGTTTGAAAATTTAAACAAACCGGTTCTAAAAAACGCATTCACAAATACCCAAAACGGACATTTTCCTGTGTGTGTTTTCGTACACTATCTTCCTGAATAATTAATACGTTTAAATTCTATTGAAATGAGTAGCCTCCCCTACACTTGCTGAAAATTCGCCTCACTCAATATCAATCATCGTTGACAGGTATATGCCCCCATATTGGCCAATGTGTATTTACCTGTATCGATACGTACTGCAACTATCATGCTGATCTGGTATTTTGCATATGGCCAACGACTACCCGGACTGGCTTACGATCATCGAAGGAGGACATGTTAACTGGGACACAATGTCCTCGTCATGTCTTCCTTTTTGCCCAGGCCTATCTGCTGTTTTGATCTTGCACTCGAACCCCTCCTTTGATGTTCAGAAACTCTTACTGTTATTCTGCTTTTTTTAGCTCACCTGGACCGAAGGTCCGGTGAGCTTATGCCATGGTCCGTCGTCCGTCCGTCAACATTTGCTTCAAATCGCTACTAGTCATCAAGTTCTTATTGGATTTTGACCGAATTTGGTCAGAATCATCCTTGGCAGGAGGGGATCAGATTTTGCATAAATGGGGACTCTGACCCACAAGGGGCCTGAGGGGCGGGGCCCAATAGGGGAAATTGAGGCAATTCCTTTAAATCGCTACTAATCATAAAGTTATGAATGGATTTGAACCCAATTTGGTCGGAAACATCCTTTTGGGAAGGGGAACAGATTTTGCATAAAAGGTGACTCTGACCCCCAAGGGGCCAAAGGGGCGGGGCCTAATGGGGACATAGAGGTAATTCCTTCAAATCGCTACTAGTCATAAAGTTATGAATGGATTTGAACCAAATTTGGTCAGAAACATTCTTGGGGGAAGGGAAACAGATTTTGCATAAATGGTGACTCTGACCTCCAAGGGGCCAAAGGGGCGGGGCTTAATGGGGAAATAGAGGTAATTCCTTCAAAACGCTACTAGTCATAAAGTTATGAATGGATTTGAACCCAATTTGATCAGAAACATTCTTGGGTGAAGGGAAACAGATTTTGCATAAATGGTGACTCTGACCCCAGAGGGGCCAAAGGGGCGGGGCCCCATATGGGAAATAGAGGTAATTCCTTCAAAACGCTACTAGTCATAAAGTTATGAATGGATTTGAACCCAATTTGGTCAGAAACATTCTTGGGTGAAGGGGAACAGATTTTGCATAAATGGGGACTCTGACCCCAAGGGGCCTGAGGGGCTGGGCCCAATAGGGGAAATTGAGGCAATTCCTTTAAATCGCTACTAGTCATAAAGTTATGAATGGATTTGAACCCAATTTGGTCAAAAACATTCTTGGGGGAAGGGGAACAGATTTTGCATAAATGGTGACTCTGACCCCAGAGGGGCCAAAGGGGCGGGGCCCCATATGGGAAATAGAGGTAATTCCTTTAAATCGCTACTAGTCATAAAGTTATGAATGGATTTGAACCGAATTTGGGCAGAAACATCCTTTGGGAAAAGGGAACAGATTTTGCATAAATGGTGACTCTGACCCCCAAGGTGCCAAAGGGGCGGGGCTTAATGGGGAAATAGAGGTAATTCGTTCAAATCGCTACTAGTCATAAAGTTATTAATGGATTTGAACCCAATTTGGTCAGAAACATTCTTTGGGGAAGGGGAACAGATTTTGCATAAATGGTGACTCTGACCTCCGAGGGGTAAAAGGGGCGGGCCCCATAGGGGAAATAGAGGTAATTCCTTTAAATCGCTACTAGTCATAAAGTTATAAATGCATGTTGTAAACTCAGAGAGTCTGGACTTCATTATTTCTTTAAAGCAATTGGGATCCCCACGCTATAACCAAACAAAAGGAAATGAACATGAACATTATTTACAACAACAACAACAACAACAACAACAACAACAACAACAACTAAAAACTAAAATAAGATTACCATGAACGTATGTTCAGAAAACCATAAGTGTCATAACACTGAACAGTAAAAAAGACAGGAAGATAGTTCTAAAGGGAGGAGATATCTGGAATACCTAATAAAGCAAGAATCAATTACGAAGATTATTTGGACAATGCTTTGTGTGGTTGCCACGCTGTTAGTGATTGTAGTGCTTTGATTTATCTTTGCTTTTGGAGAGAAGTTAAAGTCGACGGAACCGAATAACCGAGTAAAATAATCGACCCATCCGGTGGTTCGACTTGTTTGTTTTTATGTACGGAAATATGCAATGATATAAATGACCCAAATTCATCTGTTGTCTACCATCCGTTAAAATGGTGAGACAAATCAATAAATGATACCAACAATTTATGATTTTTTTAATTAATTAACCATCATATATGCACATAATAAGAAAATTTCAAACGTTGTCTGATTAGCACTGGTCAAGTCAACCACGTGAATATGTATTTAGGGAAAAAGCTTACCCGAATTATTTCATCCGATAAGAATAATGAGGTAGACATTTGCTTGCCTATGAATACTTTATTCAAACAGTCTATACTGAAACTATGTAACAAAAACAAAATGTAGCCAATCACGTACGCCGTTGTCAGTTTGTGACAACAGTAACGCATTAATAACATGTAATTGGAGGCGACCATCCTTTCAGCTATGAAGGTTTCTGTCATTTGGGAGTTCTTATCACCCGGAAATACTCATCCGATATGTAACTATCCAAACCATACGCGATCATAGAATGAAACAGAAATACAATATCTGTAAATAGAAAATCATCTAAAAAATTCGTGTTTGCAAAATTGTCAGAAACCTATTAATGTTTTCTTTGCAATTCAATGACAAAGGAAAGCTGATACGCGTTATAAACACATCCTAGCTTGGTTATCTTAATAATAAACAGTACAAACAATTATTAAAAAAACAACAACTGAAAATGACAATTTCTCTGACTCATAGCTGTAGTTTGGATACAATCCTGATCATGAAATGGTTTTAATTTTTACCATAAAATGTTTAATATGTGTATTGCTTTTAGCCTGGAGGTAATCGGCCCTTAACAAGGACCAATGGATACCTACTGCTCGTGAAATTAGATATCCGATGTGTTCGACACAATTGAGTTTAAATGTGTTTGTATAGCAATAAAAGTAACTTATTTACGTGTATGTGTTAGGCAATGCATTAAGATACAGTTGAAGGACATATCACATTTTTGGTTTCTCAAGACCAAGTTTATTTCCAGAGATGAAGTCAGGGGTAATGGGCATGTTTGTTGGAAACCAGCATTTGCTCTTAAAAGCTATTGCATGTGATGCGGTGAGGCTGGTCCTTACGCTCCACGAAGCAGGAATGCCATATATAATGTATTACCCATCCTTATACGGACAACGACAGACTCGTCTTGGCTACTGTCTCTATAGAAAGTTTTAGTTTTGTATAACATGATTTATTTGTCTATCGACTGCCATGGTCATTTAAAGACGGCATTTCCTGTGTACAAGATGTTTGCGGAGGCGAGTGTGTGTGTGTTTTGTGTGGGTGTATGTGTGTTCTCCTCTCTAATTATCCAGATTATTTTCAAATAGTGCTTGGATTTATGGGGAATCAGAGGAATCCCCATAAAACCGATTATTCTCCACAATGTTGGTCAAAAGTCTAATTAAATTCCCCATAGGCATGGTATTGCGAGTGCTCTCTCTTTGTCTCTCTCTTTCTGTCTCTCTCTCTGTCTCTCTGTGTGTGTGTGTCTCTCTCTCTCTCTGTCTCTCTCTCTCTGTCTCTCTCTGTCTCTCTCTCTCTGTCTCTCTGTTTCTCTCTGTCTCTGTCTCTGTCTCTCTGTCTCTGTCTCTGTCTCTGTCTCTGTCTCTCTGTCTCTCTGTCTCTCTGTTTCTCTGTCTCTCTCTCTGTGTGTCTCTCTCTCTCTCTCGATCCGATCGATCCGATCGATCGATTTTATGGTTCTTTTTCATTTAATCTTATTTCCTAAGTCACTCAACCTGATACCTAGCCCGGTCACATCACTTTAATGAATGACGGGCGAACCATTTCTTGAAATTTGAAAGGAAAGAAAAACACAATCAAAGGTACAACACAATAAAACAAGATCCCCTGATACATTATGACACTCATCAAGCCATTGTTGGTGAAATGCAGGTAGTGTCACGTGTTAAAACAGAAGCATTCAAATGTATGAAAATTAATCTGCCTAGAACCTCATGAAATATCCTTAACACAATCCTGTTTCTGTTCATGGGATAAAGCGCGACTTTTGACATTTAACCTTGATCGATTGTTATCAAAATCTAATCAATTGTGGAACATGATTTACATGGTGCGAATATGAACTGCCCTGAGGAACTTTGTTTTTTATTTTTAAGTGGTCAAATATGACCTGATATTCTTTATCCTTGACCAATGACCACCAAAAGCTAATCAGATGTAGACATTGATGGAGTGAATATGAACAAATGTATTTACCACTTTACTAAAGTGGATGTTTGAATAAGAACCGAAGTGGTAACAAGTGATACGCCTGCTACATCAACAACACCAGTAATCGAGCTTACCATCACAGTTACGACTGTCATGACTCGCAGCGAGATTGTTATGTCCCCCATTTAACCTTTCGTCGGTAGTCGACATTGCCTTTTCAACCAATCGCAGGTGATTCGTTTTTAGAGTTGATTCACAATACCACAACTTCTGCGATAGTAAACATGATACAATATTTTACATTAAGATGTCAATTGGTGACCAATCAGCAGTATAGAGATAAACAGGTTGATCACGACTTTTCGTTTTTGGTAGCCGAGGGTAATTTTCTAAATACCCTAAATAGTGTTAAGACAACAAAGAATACGATATATACAAAAATCACAGTTACAGCTCAAATTCGATAAAACAAGAGTAAAATGCCATAAAAAGTATAGAATTCTAATTGGGACCCTTGAAAAAGTCACCTGTCCTATCACGTGAGTTTTTCTGTATATCTTCAATTTCCTCCCACGTTAAGAACTGTTTCGTGCTTCAATCCACTCCAACAATCGAGATTTTTATAAGTTGATTTAACTTGTTCCACAATTGTTCTAAAATAAAAAAAAAACTTTACAACCACTCCATGTTTAACATACCATTGATGGGTATACGCTTGGATGCATAATGTACATAAAACTATACTATATCGAAAAAAATATTTACTAGCCTCCCGTCACTGACGTAGGTTTAAAATATCGATTTGATTCTGTTAGTATAGAGAGTAATTATCAATCAGTCACTTGGGTCGCGTTCGAGTTAGTTGTAATGGAGATATCCATAGGAGGATGCCCAACTTCTACCGTGAACACGAACATTATATCTTTGTTACAAACCGGTATTCACAGTTGATATTTCAGTTATATATGTTTTCAGCTTTTTAAAGCTTATTTTAACGAAGTGTACTTTAAATGCATATCGGTATTTTCAACTACAGATGGAAACAAGACGTCTGATTTATCTGGTAGAAGCCTGGATTCAGTTGATGACAGTAAACATGGTTTATACACTGAACGGTATGTATGATATGTTATTTAACCTTCAAATATGTTTATTGACAAAACTATGATTCTATTGGAGTTGTTTTAGTTTAAGGTTATTAAACGGAAATGATTTAGGATCCAGTTTCTAAATATCGCAATGAAGGCTGCGGATCTATTGTGGTCTCGTCATTGTCACCGTAATAGAAAACAAAGGGCAGGCATTTGAGGACTCTTTATACTCAGTGTTAGAGGAAATCGTGTCACCTTTGATGCTTTAAACTATCTTTTTATGATGCTTTATACTTTTATTTCGTCAAATATCAACATCACACTGTGCGGAAGACAAGGACATCTCAACTCTAATGTAAGAGTCTTTTGGCCTGCATCCCTGGCCACAAATCAGGCTTATATGACATTCTATATGTCTCTGTTAAGCCGGTCATAGAACAAAAATATAAACAAACAATTGTTGGTAACCCGTTTTCAAAATTGCAGATAAAGTGCCAGGCATTTCAACCTTTCTATACTGACGGCTCACAAGACGATCACAAGGAAGCTGCAGCCATAGCAGCAAGTGCTGTTGCTTTTAAATCTTGGGTTCCAAACGATGCGTCAATATTTTATGCAGAAACCCTTGCAGAACTTTTTGTAAACAATGGTGTACTTGTTATCAGTTATAACGTGGAGATGAGGCGAACCTCACCCGTCTCCGAATTGGCAATTCCTACAGAACAAAGTTCGTATTTATTGAAGATTAAATGATTTACAAGTTAACATATTTTACTTGACTACATTGACCTTCAACCAACACGACTTCTTGTCTTTTATTCAAACATAATAAATCTCATGTCTCTATTTATGACTGTCAGCATAAACAAAACAAAAAGATTACCTGAAATCTGTTGGACCTTTTCAAGATTTAGTTATAATTTATATAATATGACAATAAGTTCAACTGCAATTAACAACATATTTCAACCCCTGTGACTACAAAATGAAGTACTTATTATGGGAAGCTGTGGTTTGGTCGTGTTTGCCTCGTCACGATAGGGCGAATTAATATGTTATCAACAGCTGTGGTCATTTCAGGGCTGTATCCACTGAGGGTTAGATACAGTCGTGTAATGTGTATATGGTATAGTCATGTTTGTATCGTGTCGTGTGTGTTTGTGTTGATATGTCGTGGTATAGTCATGTTTGTCTCGTGTAGTGTGTATATGCTGTGATATAGTGATGTCTGTCTCGTGTAGTGTGTGTATGTGTTGATATGTCGTGGTATAGTCATGTTTGTCTCGTGTAGTGTGTGTATGTTGTGATATAGTGATGTCTGTCTCGTGTAGTGTGTATATGTTGTTGTATAGTCATGTCTGTCTCGTGTAGTGTGTGTATATGTTGTTGTATAGTCATGTTTGTTCGTGTAGTGTGTATATGTTGTTGTATAGTCATGTTTGTCTCGTGTAGTGTGTATATGTTGGGGTATAGTTATGTTTGTCTCGTGTAGTGTGTGCATGTTGGGGTATAGTCATGTTTGTCTCGTGTTAGTGTGTATATGTGTTGGTATAGTCATGTTTGTCTCGTGTAGTGTGTATATGTTGTGGTATAGTCATGTTTGTCTCGTGTAGTGTGTATATGTGTTGGTATAGTCATGTTTGTCTCGTGTTAGTGTGTATGTTGTGGTATAGTCATGTTTGTCTCGTGTAGTGTGTATATGTGTTGGTATAGTCATGTTTGTCTCGTGTAGTGTGTATATGTGTTGGTATAGTCATGTTTGTATCGTGTAGTGTGTATATGTTGTGGTATAGTCATGTTTGTCTCGTGTAGTGTGTATATGTTGTGGTATAGTCATGTTTGGCTCGTGTAGTGTGTGTATGTTGTGGTATAGTCATGTTTGTCTAGTGTAGTGTGTTTGTGTTGTGGTATAGTCATGTTTTTCGAGTGTAGTTTGTGTTTGTGTTGGTATGTTTTGGTATAGTCATGTTTTTCGAGTGTAGTTTGTGTTTGTGTTAGTATGTTGTGGTATAGTCATCTTTATCTCTGGTAGTGTGTGTATGTGTTTGTATTTTGTGATATAGTCAACTTTGTCTCGTGAAGTGTGTGTATGTATTGGTATGTTGTGGTATCGTCATGTTTGTCTCGTGTAGTGTGTGTTTGATTCGGTATGTTGTGGTATAGGCATGTTTGTCTCAAACAAGCTGTCCAATATTGAGTTTGACAGGGATGATTATACACTTTGGTTCCATGTTTGTCAATAACTAAGGCACATGCCAGGTTTAAAAAAATAATGATATAAAATCGTTAATGGAATGTGGTTATTTTATTATAGTTGTTGTATGTTATTGCCATCTAAATCCAGCAGTCCTATCTCAATGGTTTGACGCTGACATATATAAATTATGAATGATTTGCTATGCATTAGCTGTATTAACTGTTTTAGCATGTCGATATTCCGTGTTGTTTTGTCACATTGTCATTCTAGGAATATTCACAGGATATATCAAATAACACGTTTCCAAAGTTCATATTAAATATAATAAGTATATAAATGGATTTGACTAACGTCCGTTATTGTTGAAGTTAAACAATATACAATATACAGATGTGTGGACCAGACTAACGTCCCTTAGTGTTGAGGTTAAAGAGTATATATTGTACAGATGAATGGGTATGACCAATGTTACTTATTGTGAATGTTAAACAGTATATACTTTGTACAGATGGAAGGGTATGACCAACGTTACTTATTGAGGATGTTTAACGTAAACATTGTACAGATGAGTGGGTCTAATTAATGCCCTTATTGATGAAATTAAACAGTATGTTTTGTATAAATTTTACTATTACTATTAGTATTACTAATGTCCTTTAGTTCTGAAGAAGAACGTTCCATACATGGTACAGATGAGTGATGATAAAACGTAAAGTAGTATAATTTTTCCTTCCCAGGTTGACCCGCATTAAAAAACAATTTGCCACATTTCTATCTACTAATGCCGTTGTACACACTGGGCCGACCATTAGCTTCTGATAATATTACCATTGGTTAGCAATTGTTTGTTTGTTTACGGAGAAGTTAGTTTCGTGGGTTTTTTTTCACGGCCCATTAATCAACAATGATATTATTAGACGATGTCCTCCAATGAGGATGTCATTGAGATTATTACAGTGCTGTCATCACAATAGGCTTACTGTCATTTAATAGTGTCTGCACAATGGGGTTACTGACGCTCCGGGAAATAGTTCATGTCTCGGGGGACAATAAATATGCTATTTCCCTCACATGCATACAATAAATTATATTACAGTTCTGTCACAACGGGGTTACTGATTTTATTATAGTACCATCACAATGGGGTTACTGACATTAGTATAGTACCATCACAATGGGGTTACTGTCGTTATGATAGTACCATCACAATGGGTTACTGACGTTATTATAGTACCATCACAATGGGGTAACTGACGTTATTATAGTACCATCACTATGGGGTTACTGACATTATCATAGTACCATCACAATGGGGTTACTGACGTTATTATAGTACCATCACAATGGGGTAACTGACATTATTATAGTACCATCACAATGGGGTTACTGACTTGCTACTGATTTTTGTGTTTTCTAATGTCAACTACCATCGATAAATGTTGATCTTAGCATTGAGAAATGATTAATAGACTTTAAAAACGATAATAAAAATTAGTGTTGATAAAGAGATGATATGTGACACTTACATGAGAAAATATGTACCTTTAATAAAACGAAACCAATATACGATATATTTTGAGGCTTAAGCTCATTCAAGATAACAAAATAAATATTTTACGAATTGTTTGTCTTGCTTTGTCCTTAGTTCCTTGTAACTTGAGCCTCGTGACAGGCCCATTTGGAGTTGAAGACCACGCCCTCACGGCACCATTGCCTTACCATCCTGACTCACGATGCCATCCAAAGTATGCTAGATTGTCTTCTCCGGATTACCACGCTTTCATTGGTTCCTATCTTCAGGTAAGTCAGCTCGCTATACAGTGTGTTATGTATTGTTCGAGAGTATGTTGTTATTGTCGATAATATCGTAACTTCGACGTTTTTTTAGTTTGATTCAACCTAATTAACGTTGACACGGTAGAAAGATGGAAACACTCGTTAAATACACACTCTAGTGTCATAAAGTATTCCCCCTCATAATCCGAAGGCTTGGGATGGTTAATCGGCCTTTAAACTATCCGTTATCGGCTGATTAAGATCAGAATTCCAGCCCTAGTGAAAAGTGAAAAAAGTCGACCGCCCTCTGGTCGGCAGTTCGTAATGTTTTCAACTATTCAAGACAGTTGTGATGATAGAGTGATATTCTGTATAATGTGATTCGTGATTTGCACGAATGGGATAGTCTTTGATATTACCTACAATAGTGAAAGTGTCAGATGGACTCTCCCATGCTATCAATGTGACAAATCATCGTTAGTGATAATGGCGCAATATAGATGGGTGGTTTCGTTTGGTTTTGCCATATTTTATAATCTAGCAACGGCTATTAAGTTCAGTTAAGGACCATTTCCCTTTTCACAGTCTCTTCTGTGTGCCTGATGCATGCATGTGTGTATGTTTTGGCATGTAGTGGTATGGTAATGTTTGTCTAGTGTAGTGTGTGCAAGATGTGGTATAGTCATGTTTGTTTCGTGTAGTGTGTGCATGTTTTGGTATGCTGTGGTACAGTCGTGTTTGTCTCGTGTGATGTGTGTATGTTTTGGTATTTTGTGGTATAGCCTTGTTTGTCTCGTGTAGTATTGTATGTTTTGGTATGATGTAATATATTCATGTTTTTCTCATGTAGTGCGAAAGTGATTAATTTGCTACTTTGAGTAAATTGCTATTTCCATCTTAATACCTTTCTTCATTACAAAAGTTTTTGACACCAATGAACATAAATAATAAATGGTTTGCCACCTACTCGTTTCAATTAGCTTGTAATTACTTGACATAAATTATATGTCGGTATTCTCTGCTAATTAAGTCGTGGCGGATATTAATGTGATTAAACGAATTCTCACTCAAGGACTATTCACATGTTAAATGAAAAAGTCAATTCCCAAAGTTCATGTAAAATGTCATTTTTGTTTCATTGATCACACATGGTTTGGTCAATACCTTGTGCATAGGGACTAAAGCGCGACTAGCGTCCCTTGGTGTTCGAGTTAAGCATTATATATATCGTACAGATATGTGGGCCAGGATAACGTCCCCTAGTGTTGATAGTGTTGAAGTTAAACATTGTATGCATTATACAGATGAGTGAGACAGATTAAATTACCTTGGTGTTCGAGTTAAACAGTATATATTGTACAGATGAGTTTGCCAGACTAACGTCCCTTAGTGTTGAGGTTAAACAGTATATATTGAACAGATGAGTTGGCCAGACTAACGTCCCTTAGTGTTGAGGTTAAACAGTACATATTGCACAGATGAATGGGTCTGACTTACTAAGTGTTGATTTCAAATATCGACTACACTGTACAGATGAGTGAAAACAATGGAGTGTAATATAACGGTCCTTACCCTGTTGACCAGTAAAAAAACAATTTTTCCCTATGTAAAATTAATGTCGTTGATCTTTACGGTTAATGTATTCTTTTTAACACAGTGACTACTTCTAGTAATGCAACTAATGATTAAGAATTGTTTGCTTGTGACATTGATTTATTGCGTCTCGAACATCAAGGTTCATTCTGAGGGACGGTAAGTTGGGTGATTTTCCACAGCCATTGAATAAATAATGAAATTTCAAGACGATGTCATCGAAAAAGCGTGTCACTGCGATTTGTTTTATTATGAAGACGTTATGATAGTGTTATCACGATAGCATAAATGTTTTGATTATAGTGCCATTAATTTTTGGTGTCTGTCGCGATATCAAATATCAAACGAGCCTCCTTTTTGTCCTTAAGCTCCTTGTAACTTGAGCCTCGTGACGGGTCCATTTGGTGTAGAAGACTATGCCCTAACGGCACCATTGCCTCACCACTTTGACTCACGATGCCAACCAAAGGATGCCAGGCTGTCCTCTCCGACTTACCACGCTTTCATTGGTCCCTATCTTCAGGTATATCAGTTAGTGTATTATACATTTCCCGAGAGTATGTTGCTATTGTCGACAATATCATAACTCTGTCACTTTATAGCTCTATTGAAATAAATAAACGTCGACATGGAAGGAAGAGAGAAACACTCATTTAATACACTCTCCAGTGTCATGAGGTAGATATGTACACCTCTAAACATAATCCGATGTTATCTGATGCTTTATCGGATGCTTAAAAATCTGATATCGGCTTGTTTTGTGATTGTTACGAATCATTTTTACGGTATCGATAATTGTTTATTCTGTATGACTGTATATTCTTTAAAGGTAAGATTTCCTCGTTTTTTTTTGAAAAAAAAATAAAGTATAAAAGATATTCTTTATAATGTGATTCGTGACTTACACCATAATGGGGTTCATGATTTGTACATATTTAATGGTCTTTGATATTACGTTTAGAAATAGACATAAATTAACTCTTACTATGCTACTGATGTGACAAATTATCGTTATTGATAATGTAGCAATACCAATTGAATTTAAAATATATCAAGGTCAGGCTGAGGAAAACATCCATGATAACAGGATTTGTGACAAAGGGAAGACCGGGAAATGGCCAATACATAAAAACCTACAAGGTTCAATACAGCGACAATGGTTCCGAGTGGAGGGAGGTCAAGGACATCAACGGGGCCGTCAAAGTAAGACACTCGATCTGCTCAATATATGAATCTTATAAATCACAAATTAGCCAATGAGCTTAATAATGGGAATAACACTATAACATTGTTTTTTGCTAGCATCTGTGTTATTATTAACGCTAGTTTAGATTGCAAGTCTATTTTCTATGGACGCACTGTTTAGTTTGTGTGTCTATTTTCTATGGACGTACTGTTTAGTTTGCATGTCTATTTTCTATGGCCGCACTGTTTAGTGTGTAAGTCTATTTTCTATGGACGTACTGTTTAGTTTGTATGTCTATTTTCTATGGACGTACTGTTTAGTTTGTATGTCTATTTTCTATGGACGTACTGTTTAGTTTGTATGAATATTTTCTATGGCCGCACTGTTTAGTTTCTATGTCTATTTTCTATGGACGTAATGAATAGATTGAATATCTATTTGCTATAGACGTAGTGTATAGTTTTTGTGTCTATGTTTATGGACGTACTATCTGTATGCCTATTTTCTATTGAGGTTGTTTAGGGTTTTTTTTTGTGAACATAATGTTGTGAAAGTATATTTACTTTTTCTATTGACTTTTTGTCGGCAGATATTTGCCGGTAACATAAACGATCAGGGTCTGTCAGAATCAATCCTTGACTTCGCAATTACCTGTTCTTGGATCCGCGTTATTCCGATGACTTGGAGTAGCCATCGCGCATTCCGTGTCGAAATCCTTGGATGTCCAATACTCCAACAAGGTTTATATACTTTAAGGAAATGAAATATCAAAGAACGAAATAATGATTTTCTCAAAGTTCAGAATGTGCGTGTACATATATTTAATATGGGCAACGAAAGACAACTCCGGAAAAGTACCATTATTACATCCTCTTTACGGCCAATCAGCACTGAAAAGTTCAATATGGACAAAGAATAGCAAAGCAAAACCCTAGGGAATAAAGGCAATATGGTAAATGTAAAGCATTAAGTGTTATCGTAAAAAAGTCTTATTTATTTACTGTTCTATAACTGATCGCTTTATTATTCTTCAGGAACCCAGACATGCTGGAAGGCAAACAACGTGACAGAAATCCCAACTTTTGACATCTTTAGTACAACAAAGACCAACCTGGGCGAGTGTGGTAAGGAATGTCACGGACAAGAGAAGTGCCATGGTTTCACCTTCAACCACGAGTCTGGTCTATGTCAAGGTCACAGCCATAGTAACTACCTGAACGTCACATTACATCCAGTTGAAGGAGCTAATGGTAGTAGCTCTTCACTTCTGTTCGTGAAACAGGAGGCGTGTCCGTGAGGTTCTCTCCTCACTCAAGAACGCTTGCATATTTTACTTCCGGATTTAATTTCTTTACGCTGCCTTCTGTTTGTCATTTAGTTCCCTTCGAGATGAATCGAACTCTCTATTATTGGATATTACTGCTATCTGCTTGATATTGAAGTTTATATTTATTACATGTATCATTACATTCTTATGGCCCTTCAAAACTGAAAACGTCATTAGGACAAACAAATTGTGAGCAAAAATTGTTATGAAACGAACCATTATCGGATAAAAGAAATATGTAAAAAATCTGTTGGTACACTCAATGGTATAGCTTAAAATGATCATTTTATCTATCGTTTTGTCTTATATGATGTTACAAACCGACAGCCATCATTTACTTTATCAAATGAAACATTCGCTGTGTATAAACGTAAGTTAGTTTCATGGTTATTTAAAACCGCAATTATTTGTTTGTAATTAAGTAATGATATTCGTGCTTGTGTTGTGCTGTTTGATTTATAATTAAATCTAAATATAACTATTTGGTGTTATATATATTGTTGCAACAATTATATATGTACATGCATACATCACTTTGTCGTTTTTACCCTTACATGTCAAGTGACATTTTTACTGACATTGAACTAACCTATCTTTTTAAATGAATGTTATCCATGAAAACTATGTTTTGATATTTCCAGCGTGGTTTTGCAATCATTTGCTATAAGGGCATAATATTTTGAGTCTTTTTCTGATCCTAATCAGTAGCGTGTGTGCCCATCCCCTGGTGTTAGTCGCTGCTCTGAGTCTCCTAAACATTGACCCCGTCAATGTGTTAATCTGAGGGATATCTTTCCACCCATGATAATGGTCAGCGTGATCTGGGCGACGTTGACGCGCTTCCCAACCCTCCTGTCTAGCTCGTCCCACATATGCTCAATGTGGGACACAAACCGGAATGTTGTTTTGAAGCAGACAGTCATGACAGACATCATTATCACTATGGCACCTCGCAATCGCAGGTGATTCTTTTTTTTAAAGTTAATTCATAATTTCTACGATAGTAATATCGATACATATTCTTTACATTAGGATGTCAACATGTGGCCACTATACGCTTCCATAGATGTAGAATGCTACAGTCTAGAGATAGATGGTCGTATGGCAGCCTAGAGTAACTCTATAACCACATTACGAGGATAAAATACCACAAAAGTATAGATTAGAATGGAGACTCTTGAAAAGGGTATTTAGTTACCTGCCCTACCACGTGGGGTTTCCTCTAGTTCTCCGGTTTCCCCTTACAGCAAGATCTCTTGAGCATTTCAAACTGGACCAACAACAGTGATTTATATTAATTGATTTAACTTGTTTCGCAAATGTAAAAAAAAAGTCATGTTTACAAGTACTCCTTGTAGAACATATCATTGATGAGGCATGATTGGGTTTTAAGGTAAGGAACTACTCAGCGAAACAAGCTGAATTATTCAAACTATATTAAAATTCCAAAAATTACGAGCCTCCCATCCGTAACGTAGGCTTGACATATCGATTGTATACTGATAATATAGACAGTAGTTATTGATCAGTCACTTGGATCACGTTCGGGTTAGTTGTGATAGAGAGATTCAAAGGAAGGCCAACTTTTACTGTGAGTATAAACATTGATATTGAATCCTTGTTACAAAACCAGTATTCAGAGTTGATTTTTATTTTAATTTTTATTCAAATATATCAAATCGTGTCCAGTGAGAGATTTTTTTAAGAATAGCGTATACATATGTTGTTTGCTGTCTTCAAATGTAATACATCTATAATGCAGGTGCTTGCTAGTCCGGAAGAAAGAGACGTTTATGTTAAATATGTTAATTATATTGTAAGCTATTTTAGCGCACTGTGACTACGATGCATATCGGTATTCTTAAGTACAGATGAAATCGGGATGTCTGATTTACCTGGTGGAAGCCTGGATTCATTTGATGAGATTGGAAGCGGTGTTCACACTGGAAGGTATAGGTGACATGTTTTATCATTACCTTTTTTTTTATCTACAAACATGTTAATTGTCACGACTATCATTTTGTTGGAGTTGTTTAAGTTAAAAGGGTTAAAAATCTACGCAACAGCCTTGATGATATAAAGACGGATATCACGTAGAAAAATAAAATAAAAAGCAGACAGGAAAAAAGCATACATATCCAAACTGTCGCAATGAATGGCTTCGGATTAGCGTTTAGTCTCTTCTTTGTCGCCGTACCAGAAAACAAAGGACATATATTTTATGGTTATAGGGTCTTCTTTAATTCTTCAAACTATATTTTAATATTGCTATATACTTTTATTTCGTCAAAACATAAACTTAGACATACAATTGGAGAGGTACTAACTATAACGAGTCGATGTAAAACGTCCAGTGTGACAGCTCTGGTTAAAATACTTCATTTGCAACACTATTCCTGAGCCTATTTGTACGTCATGTGACAACCTTGAACTCTCACATACTTCACAGGGTGGTCCCGTTGATGCTAGGGATTGGATAGATATCAGGAGGAGTAGGAGGCGATAGCGTATTGATTGCGAATTAATATCTTTATCAATTCTCACACACCTGTTCAAGGGATATTGGCGACATTTACAACACCTTACAATTTGTTACTTTTTAAGTCAATAAGTCAATGAGAAAAATACACACGTTTTCAAGGGACATTGATGACATTTTCAACACCTTACAATTTGTTACTTTTTATGTCAATAAGTCAGTGAGAAAAAAAATAGCATCCGTGTCTACCGATCAGGCCAATGTAAGATTCCTTTATACTCTATTAAACCGATCACTGAGATTAAGACGTTGAAAAAGAATCCACAGCTATGGTAACAAAAGATGGTGCTTTGGATCCCGGTTTCCATTTGATGAGTCAATATTTACTGCAGAAGCCGTTCTAGTCTACCTAGCCCTCATAGACATTAAAAACACCACAGTCAACTATCTATTCTGGTTCGTTCTCGGTCTTAGCCAGCCCTGTCAGAGCCTTAGTAATAAAACTATTAAAAACTAATCAAATCGTCAAATCATAATATTACATATAACATTACACCAATCTGAGACACTGTATAATGTCGGGTTCCTGGACATGTTAAATTACCTGGTGAAGAAGGCAGACCACACTTAAAAGGTACCTTCCCGTTACCATCTCAATATTTCGAAATTAATTTCGCATAATTTAAAAAAGTTATTACCTAATGATTAATGTCTCTGTATCAAATTATGGGGATAAAAGTAAAGAAAGCTTATTAAAGCCACCGTCGGTGAATAGGGTACGAAGTGGTCCTCGCCCGCGATGGATATTTATTACATTACACATCCTTACCTATTGAAGAGAAAGGGTCAGCCTAATGTATAGCATGCGACCAACGATTGACAATGGAACGCATTTTACAGGACAACCTTGAACTACAACCAAAACGATGCATTTTTCACATTAAGACTATCAGTATCAACAAAATGTTAGAATTTAAGAAAGATATTGTCCTTTTTCAACAAGATTTAAGTTACTTTTTCAACTCGCCTTTAAATGTATTTAAGTGTGTTAATATTCATGTGGGTTAATGTAGAATTTATAAATTGAATAGAACATCAAATACTTTGTTTTTAAATAAATGTATATACATTATTTAATAATTTCCCCGTCAGTTGTCTGTGTTTTCACAACGGAATTTCAATGTTCGGTGTCCAACGTCCTTATCGGAATGCTTCTTTGGTCCTCGTGTTCTTGTATGGTCACGTGACCGGCAAGAACAGACTGCATTAACACTTGGTCGGTAAATATTGCCAGAGCATCCGATAAACGTAATCTTTCGTAAAATAAACGTGATACACTTGCTCATCGTACTAGGAAACTACAGAAAAGTGCTGTACATTTTCTCTGTATTGACTTACAGATATTGAACGGTCTTAGAATCTGGCATTTATTGATAAAGTGCCGATTAACCGACTACATGTTTTATAATTTTGACGATGTTTGTCACTTTCGTTAGAATGTATAACTCTTTTTCTTTATTCATGTACAAAAATAATTTCACGCTCCAATCTGTTTCATGGTTATTGTTTTGGGGAAATCGGGTGCGCTAGAACGATTTATTCAGCATTTTTTCAATGTCAATATTTCTGTTTTGGAACTCTTCAGTGTTTTAAGCATCGGCAATCGGCATATATAAACGAACGATTGTTGATAGATGAATGCAAGGAGTCGATATTACTTCTTTTTTGAAACATGTTTTTAAAAGACAAAGGTATAGTTAGAAGTTTTCGGTTATGCAAACAAGCTTGTAGATTCAACACTGTGGTAAAACCATCGTACTTGTCGTTGCCATGGTAGCCCATCCAAGATCATTAATGCACAGTGAAAGTTGAAATCTTGTGGTCAACATGCCGTTTTCTCGTAAAACTACACTCATACCTCGTATTGGTTGAGGTTGTTTTATCATATCTGATCGCTTTAAATATAAGAAACCTAACTAAAACAGTACAGACACTAAATGAAGCCTTCGGTTCAGGCAATGTAGACATAACGCGGGACCTCTAAATGTGACGTCATCAGAAAGCTGCAACAATGTACATGTACAACAATGTATTTCACATGAATACACTTATAAGCAACAGAATGGGACCCAACATCAATCCACATGCGTGTCTGTCCTCTGTATTTGTGTGATTTCTTCGACCACTTCTGCCCTATTGACTCTAATGTACGTTGATGGGGTGTCAAAGACAGTAGGATGATAAGCTATAATTGCAATTAACAACATATTTCGACACCTATGACCACTTAAGGAAATGGGTATAGGAAACTGAGGTTTGCTAGTTTTTGCCCCTCGTGGTAGCCGGAAGTAAGGTCAATTAATAGTACCACAAGTACCTAATGAATACACCCACTAGGACACATTACCCGCTTACATTTTGCTGAAAACGGTCGAACCATTTGTCCAACTCAAAACTTGCTAAGCGTTAAGCAAGATTAGAAATTATCAATTTTGTAGTCTCTGGTATACCTCGACCAACAACAGCACCAAATCATTCCTCACAGGGGCAAAAACCCAACAAAAGGCCACAAGAGAGCCAGTGTCAAAGAGAACCATTAGGAAGAAAGGTGTTTAGACAGAGGAGAACAGATCCCCGAGGGTCTCTTACAATTACACAAATGGGGCAGCAGATACTGCCAAGGTCATGCGAGGCATTTGGGTGGTTTCGTTTGGTTTTGCCATATTTTATAATCTAGCAACGGCTATTAAGTTCAGTTAAGGACCATTTCCCTTTTCACAGTCTCTTCTGTGTGCCTGATGCATGCATGTGTGTATGTTTTGGCATGTAGTGGTATGGTCATGTTTGTCTAGTGTAGTGTGTGCAAGATGTGGTATAGTCATGTTTGTTTCGTGTAGTGTGTGCATGTTTTGGTATGCTGTGGTACAGTCATGTTTGTCTCTTGTAATGTGTGTATGTTTTGGTATTTTGTGGTATAGCCTTGTTTGTCTCGTGTAGTATTGTATGTTTTGGTATGATGTAGTATAGTCATGTTTTTCTCATGTAGTGCGAAAGTGATTAATTTGCTACTTTGAGTAAATTGCTATTTCCATCTTAATACCTAAGTCCTTTCTTCATTACAAAATTTTTTGACACCAATGAACATAAATAATGAATGATTTGCCACCTACTCGTTTCAATTAGCTTGTAATTACTTGACATAAATTATATGTCGGTATTCTCTGCTAATTAAGTCGTAGCGGATATTAATGTGATTAAACGAATTCTCACTCAAGGACTATTCACATGTTAAATGAAAAAGTCAATTCCCAAAGTTCATGTAAAATGTCATTTTTTGTTTCATTGATCACACATGGTTTGGTCAATACCTTGTGCATAGGGACTAAAGCGCGACTAACGTCCCTTGGTGTTCGAGTTAAGCATTATATACATCGTACAGATATGTGGGCCAGGATAACGTCCCTTAGTGTTGATAGTGTTGAAGTTAAATATTGTATACATTATTCAGATGAGTGAGACAGATTAACTTACCTTGGTGTTCGAGTTAAACAGTATATATTGTACAGATGAGTTTGCCAGACTAACGTCCCTTAGTGTTGAGGTTAAACAGTATATATTGTACAGATGAGTTTGCCAGACTAACGTCCCTTAGTGTTGAGGTTAAACAGTATATATTGTACAGATGAGTTGGCCAGACTAACGACCCTTAGTGTTGAGGTTAAACAGTATATATTGTACAGATGAGTTGGCCAGACTAACGTCTCCTTAGTGTTGAGGTTAAACAGTACATATTGCACAGATGAGTGGGTCTGACTTACTAAGTAATGATTTCAAATATCGACTACACTGTACAGATGAGTGAAAACAATGGAGTGTAATATAACGGTCCTTACCCTGTTGACCAGTAAAAAAACAATTTTACCCTATGTAAAATTAATGTCGTTGATCTTTACGGTTAATGTATTCTTTTTAACACAGTGACTACTTCTAGTAATGCAACTAATGATTAAGAATTGTTTGCTTGTGACATTGATTTATTGCGTCTCGAACATCAAGGTTCATTCTGAGGGACGGTAAGTTGGGTGATTTTCCACAGCCGATGAATAAATAATGAAATTTCAAGACGATGTCATCGAAAAAGCGTGTCACTGCGATTTGTTTTATTATGAAGACGTTATGATAGTGTTATCACGATAGCATAAATGTTTTGATTATAATGCCATTAATTTTTGGTGTCTGTCGCGATATCAAATATCAAACGAGCCTCCTTTTTGTCCTTAAGCTCCTTGTAACTTGAGCCTCGTGACGGGTCCATTTGGTGTAGAAGACTATGCCCTAACGGCACCATTGCCTCACCACTTTGACTCACGATGCCAACCAAAGGATGCCAGGCTGTCCTCTCCGACTTACCACGCTTTCATTGGTCCCTATCTTCAGGTAAATCAGTCAGTGTATTATACATTTCCCGAGAGTATGTTGCTATTGTCAACAATATCATAACTCTGTCACTTTATAGCTCTATTGAAATAAATAAACGTCGACATGGTAGGAAGAGAGAAACACTCATTTAATACACACTCTAGTGTCATGAGGTAGATATGTACACCGTTAAACATAATCCGATGTTATCAGATGCTTTATCGGATGCTTAAAAATCTGATATCGGCTTGTTTTGTGATTGTTACGAATCATTTTTACGGTATAGATAATTGTTTATTCTGTATGACTGTCTATTCTTTAAAGATAAGATTTCCTCGTTTTTTTTGAAAAAAAAATAAAGTATAAAAGATATTCTTTATAATGTGATTCGTGACTTACACCATAATGGGGTTCATGATTTGTACATATTTAATGGTCTTTGATATTACGTTTAGAAATAGACATAAATTAACTCTTACTATGCTACTGATGTGACAAATTATCGTTATTGATAATGTAGCAATACAAATTGAATTTAAAATATATCAAGGTCAGGCTGAGGAAAACATCCATGATAACAGGATTTGTGACAAAGGGAAGACCGGGAAATGGCCAATACATAAAAACCTACAAGGTTCAATGTAGTGACAATGGCACCGAGTGGAGGGAGGTCAAGGGCATCAACGGGACCGTCAAAGTAAGACACTCGATCTGCTCAATATATGAATCTTATAAATCACAAATTAGCCAATGAGCTTAATAATGGGAATAACACTATAACATTGTTTTTTGCTAGCATCTGTGTTATTATTAACGCTAGTTTAGATTGCAAGTCTATTTTCTATGGACGCACTGTTTAGTTTGTGTGTCTATTTTCTATGGACGTACTGTTTAGTTTGTATGTCTATTTTCTATGGACGTACTGTTTAGTTTGTATGTCTATTTTCTATGGACGTACTGTTTAGTTTGTAAGTCTATTTTCTATGGCCGCACTGTTTAGTTTCTATGTCTATTTTCTATGAAGGTAATGAATAGATTGAATATCTATTTGCTATAGACGTAGTGTATAGTTTTTGTGTCTATGTTTATGGACGTACTATCTGTATGCCTATTTTCTATTGAGGTTGTTTAGGTTTTTTTTGTGAACATAATGTTGTGAAAGTATATTTACTTTTTCTATTGACTTTTTGTCGGCAGATATTTGCCGGTAACATAAACGATCAGGGTCTGTCTGAATCAATCCTTGACTTCGCAATTACCTGTTCTTGGATCCGCGTTATTCCGATGACTTGGAGTAGCCATCGCGCATTCCGTGTCGAAATCCTTGGATGTCCAATACTCCAACAAGGTTTATATACTTTAAGGAAATGAAATATCAAAGAACGAAATAATAATTTTCTGAAAGTTCAGAATGTGCGTGTACATATATTTAATATGGGCAACGAAAGACAACTCCGGAAATGTACCATTATTACATCCTCTTTACGGCCAATCAGCACTGAAAAGTTCAATATGGACAAAGAATAGCAAAGCAAAACCCTAGGGAATAAAGGCAATATGGTAAATGTAAAGCATTAAATGTTATCGTAAAAAAGTCTTATTTATTTACTGTTCTATAACTGATCGCTTTATTATTCTTCAGGAACCCAGACATGCTGGAAGGCAAACAACGTGACAGAAATCCCAACTTTTGACATCTTTAGTACAACAAAGACCAACCTGGGCGAGTGTGGTAAGGAATGTCACGGACAAGAGAAGTGCCATGGTTTCACCTTCAACCTTGAGTCTGGTCTATGTCAAGGTCACAGCCATAGTAACTACCTGAACGTCACATTACATCCAGTTGAAGGAGCTAATGGTAGTAGCTCTTCACTTCTGTTCGTGAAACAGGAGGCGTGTCCGTGAGGTTCTTTCCTCACTCAAGAACGCTTGCATATTTTACTTCCAGATTTTATTTCTTTACGCTGCCTTCTGTTTGTCATTTAGTTCCCTCTGAGATGAATCGAACTTTCTATTATTGGATATTTCTGCTATCTGCCTGATATTGAAGTTTATAGTTATAACATGTATCATTACATTCTTATGGCCCTTCAAAACTGAAAACGTCATTAGGACAAACAAATTGTGAGCAAAAATTGTTATGAAACGAACCATTATCAAACAAACGAAACATGTAAAAAATATGTTGGTACACTCAATGGTATAGCTTAAAATGATCATTTTATCTATGTTTTGTCTTATCTGGTGTTACAAACCGACAGCGTTCATATACTTTATCACATGAAACATTCGCTGTCTATAAAGTAAGTTAGTTTTATGGTTGCTTGAGAACCGCAATTATTTGTTTGTAATTAAGTCATGATATTCGTGCTTGTGTTATGCTGTTTGATTTATAATTAAATCTAAATATAACTATTTGGTGTGACATATCTTGTTGTAACAATTATATATGTACATGCATACATCACTTTGTCGTTTTTACCCTTACATGTCAAGTGACATTTTTACTGACATTGAACTAACCTATCATTTTAAATAAATGTTATCCATGAAAACTATGTTTTGATATTTTAAGCGTGCTTTTGAAATCATTTGCTATTAGGGCATGATATTTTGAGTCTTTTTCTGATCCAAATCAGTAGCGTATGTGCCCATCCTCTGGTGTTAGTCGCTGCTCTTAGTCTCCTAAACATTGACCCCGTCAATGTGTTAATCTGAGGGATATCTGTCCACACCTGATAATGGTCAGCGTGATCTGGGCGACATTATTGAGGACGTTAACGCGCTTACCAACCCTCCTGTCAAGCTCGTCCCACATATGCTCAATGTGGGACACATCTGGACTAAATGATGTCCAATCAAAAACCGGAATATTGTTTTGAAGCAGACAGTCATGGCAGACATTATCACTATGGCGCCTCGCTATCGCAGGTGATTCGCTTTTTAAAGTTAATTCATAATTTCTACGATAGTAAAATCGATACATATTCTTTACATTAGGATGTCAACATGTGGCCACTATACGCTTCCATAGATGTAGAATGCTACAGTCTAGAGATAGATGGTCGTATGGCAGCCTAGAGTAACTCTATAATCACATTACGAGGATAAAATACCACAAAAGTATAGATTAGAATGGAGACTCTTGAAAAGAGTATTCAGTTACCTGCCCTACCACGTGGGGTTTCCTCTAGTTCTCCGGTTTCCCCTTACAGCAAGATATCTTGAGCATTTCAAACTGGACCAACAACAGTGATTTATATTAATTGATTTAACTTGTTTCGCAAATGTAAATCAAAACAGTATTCAGAGTTGATTTTTATTTTAATTTTTATTCAAATATATCAAATCGTTTCCAGTCAGAGATTTTTTTAAGAATAGCGTATAAATATTCTGTTGTTTGTTGTCTTCAAATGTAATACATCTATAATGCAGGTGCTTGCTAGTCCGGAAGAAAGAAACGTTTATCTTAAATATGCTGATTGTATTGTAAGCTATTTTAGCGCACTGTGACTTCGATGAATATCGGTATTCTTAAGTACAGATGAAATCTGGATGTCTGATTTACCTGGTGGAAGCCTGGATTCAGTTGATGAGATTGGAAGCGGTGTTCACACTGGAAGGTATAGGTGACATGTTTTATTATTACCTTTTTTATCTACAAACATGTTAATTGTCACAAGCATCATTTTGTTGGAGTTGTTTAAGTTAAAAGGGTTAAAAATCTACGCAACAGCCATGATGATATGAAGACGGATATCAAGTAGAAAAATAAAATAAAAAGCAGACAGTAAAAAAGCATACATATCCAAACTGTCGCAATGAATGGCTGCGGATTAGCGTTTAGTCTATTCGTTGTCGCCGTACCAGAAAACAAAGGACATATATTTTATGGTTGTAGGGTCTTCTTTAATTCTTCAAACTATATATTAATATTTCTATATACTTTTATTTCGTCAAAACATAAACTTAGACATGCAATCGGAGAGGTACTAACTATAACGAGTCGGTGTAAAACGTCCGGTGTGACAGCTCTGGTTAAAATACTTCATTTGCAACACTAATCCTGAGCCTATTTGTACGTCATGTGACAACCTTGAACTCTCACATACTTCGCTGGGTGGTCCCGTTGATGCTAGGGATTGGATAGATATCAGGAGGAGTAGGAGGCGATAGCGTATTGATTGCGAATTAATAGCTTCATCAATTCTCACACACCTGTTCAAGGGACATTGATGACATTTACAACACCTTACAATTTGTGACTTTTTATGTCAATAAGTCAGTGAGAAAAATAGCATCCGTGTCTACCGATCAGGCCAATGTAAGATTTCTTTATACACTCTTAAACCGATCATTGAAAATAAGACGATGAAAAGGAATCCACAGCTATGGTAACAAAAGATGATGCTTTGGATCCCGGTTTCCATTTGATGAGTCAATATTTACTGCAGAAGCCGTTCGAGTCTACCTAGCCCTCCTAGACATTAAAAACACCACAGTCAATTATCTATTCTGGTTCGTTCTCGGTCTTAGCCAGCCCTGTCAGAGCCTTAGCAATAAAACTATTAAAAACTATTCAAATCGTCAAATCATAATATTACATATAACATTACACCAATCTGAGACACTGTATAATGTCGGGTTCCTAGACATGTTAAATTACCTGGTGAAGAAGGCAGACCACGCTACCAAAGATACCTTCCCGTTACCATCTCAATATTTCGAAATTAATTTCGCATAATTTAAAAAAGTTATTACCTAATGATTAATGTCTCTGTATCAAATTATGGGAATAAAAGTAAAGAAAGCTTATTAAAGCCACCGTCGGTGAATAGGGTACGAAGTGGTCCTCGCCCGCGATGGATGTTTATCACATTACACATCCTTACCTATTGAAGAGAAAGGGTCAGCCTAATGTATAGCATGCGACCAACGATTGACAAAGGAACGCATTTTACAGGACAACCTTGAACTACAACCAAAACGATGCATTTTTCACACTAAGACTATCAGTATCAACAAAATGTTAGAATTTAAGAAAGATATTGCCCTTTTTCAACAAGATTTAAGTAACTTTTTCAACTCGCCTTTAAATGTATTTAAGTGTGTTGATATTCATGTGGGTTAATGTTAAATTTATAAATTGAATAGAACATAAAATACTTTGTTTTTAAATAAATGTATATACATTATTTAATAATTTCCCCGTCAGTTGTCTGTGTTTTCACAACGGAATTTCAATGTTCGGTGTCCAACGTCCTTATCGGGATGCTTCTTTGGTCCTCGTGTTCTTGTATGGTCACGTGACCGGCAAGAACAGATTGCATTAACACTTGGTCGGTAAATATTGCAAGAGCATCTGCTAAACGTAATCTTTCGTACAAATAAACGTGATACACTTGTTCATCGTACTAGGAAACTACAGAAAAGTGCTGTACATTTTCCATTTATTGACTTACAGATATTTAACGGTGTTAGAATCTGGCATTTGTTGATAAAGTGCCGATTAACCGACTACATGTTTTATCATTTTGACGATGTTTGTCACTTTCGTTAGAATGTATAGCACTTTTTCGTTATTCATGTACAAAAATAATTCCACGCTCCAATCTGTTTCATGGTTATTGTTTTTGGGAAATCGGGTACGCTAGAACAATTTATTCAGCATTTTCTTTAATGTCAATATTTCTGTTTTGGAACTCTTCAGTGTTTTAAGTATCGCAATCGGCATATATCAACGAACGATTGTTGATAGATGAATGCAAGCAGTCGATATTACTTCTTTTTTGAAACATGTTTTTAAAAGACAAAGGTATAGTTAGAAGTTTTCGGTTATGCAAATAAGCTTGTAGATTCAACACTGTGGTAAAACCATCGTCCTTGTCGTTGCAATGGTAGCCAATCCAAGATCATGAATGCACAGTGAAAGTTGAAATCCTGTGGTCAACATGCCGTTTTCTCGTAAAACTACACTCATACCTCGTGTTGGTTGAGGTTGTTTTAACATATCTGATCGATTGAAATATAAGAAACCTAACTAAAACAGTACAGACACTAAATGAAACCTTCGATTCAGGCAGTGTAGACATAACGCGGGACCGGTAAATGTGACGTCATCAGAAAGCGCAAGTTGCAACAATGTACAACAATGTAGTTCACATGAATACACTTATAAACAACATAATTGGACGCAACATCAATCCACATGCGTATCAGTCCTTTGCATTTGTGTGATTTGTTCGACCACTTCTGCCCTATTGACTCTAATGTACGTTGATGGGCAGTAGGATGATAAACTTTAACTGCAATTAACAACATATTTCGACACCTATGACCACTTAAGGAAATGGATATATTAGGAAACTGCGGTTTGCTAGTTTTCGCCCCTCGTGGTAGCCGGAAGTAAGGTCAATTAATAGTACCACAAGTACCTTAATGAAGACACCCACTAGGACACATTACCCGCTTACATTTTGCTGAAAACGGTGGAACCATTCGTCTAACTCAAAACTTGCTAAGCGTTAAGCAAGAGTAGAAGTTATCAATTTTGTAGTCTCTGGTATACCTCGACCAACAACAGCAACAAATAATTCCTCACAGGGGCAAAACCCAACAAAAGGCCACAAGAGAGCCAGTGTCAAAGAGAACCATTAGGAAGAAAGGTGTTTAGACAGAGGAGAACAGATCCCCGAGGGTCTCTTACAATTACACAATTGAAGCAGCAGATACTGCCAAGGTCAGGCGAGGTATTTGGGTGGTTTCGTTTGGTTTTGCCATATTTTATAATCTAGCAACGGCTATTAAGTTCAGTTAAGGACCATTTCCCTTTTCACAGTCTCTTCTGTGTGCCTGATGCATGCATGTGTGTATGTTTTGGCATGTAGTGGTATGGTCATGTTTGTCTAGTGTAGTGTGTGCAAGATGTGGTATAGTCATGTTTGTTTCGTGTAGTGTGTGCATGTTTTGGTATGCTGTGGTACAGTCGTGTTTGTCTCGTGTGATGTGTGTATGTTTTGGTATTTTGTGGTATAGCCTTGTTTGTCTCGTGTAGTTTTGTATGTTTTTGTATGATGTAATATATTCATGTTTTTCTCATGTAGTGCGAAAGTGATTAATTTGCTACTTTGAGTAAATTGCTATTTCCATCTTAATACCTTTCTTCATTACAAAATTTTTTGACACCAATGAACATAAATAATGAATGGTTTGCCACCTACTCGTTTCAATTAGCTTGTAATAACTTGACATGAATTATATGTCGGTATTCTCTGCTAATTAAGTCGTAGCGGATATTAATGTGATTAAACGAATTCTCACTCAAGGACTATTCACATGTTAAATGAAAAAGTCAATTCCCAAAGTTCATGTAAAATGTCATTTTTTGTTTCATTGATCACACATGGTTTGGTCAATACCTTGTGCATAGGGACAAAAACGCGACTAACGTCCCTTGGTGTAAGAGTTAAGCATTATATACATCGTACATATATGTGGGCCAGGATAACGTCCCTTAGTGTTGATAGTGTTGAAGTTAAACGTTGTATATAGTATACAGATGAGTGGGCCAGATTAAATTACCTTGGTGTTGGAGTTAAACAGTATATATTGAACAGATGAGTTTGCCAGACTAACGTCCATTAGTGTTGAGGTTAAACAGTATATATTGTACAGATGGGTTTGCCTGACTAACGTCTCTTAGTGTTGAGGTTAAACAGTATACATTGAACAGATGAGTTGGCCAGACTAACGTCCCTTAGTGTTGAGGTTAAACAGTATGTATTGTACAGATGAGTTTGCCTGACTAACGTCTCTTAGTGTTGAGGTTAAACAGTATACATTGAACAGATGAGTTGGCCAGACTAACGTCCCTTAGTGTTGAGGTTAAACAGTATATATTGTACAGATGAGTTGGCCAGACTAACGTCCCTTAGTGTTGAGGTTAAACAGTATATATTGAACAGATGAGTGGGTCTGACTTACTTAGTGTTGATTTCAAAAGCGACTACACTGTACAGATGAGTGAAAACAATGGAGAGTAATATAACGGTCCTTACCCTGTTGACTAGTAAAAAACAATTTTTCTCTGTGTAAAATTAATGTCGTTGATTTTTATGGTTAATGGATTCTTTTTAACACAGTGACTACTTCTAGTAATGCAACTAATGATTAAGAATTGTTTGCTTGTGACATTGATTTATTGCGTCTCGAACAGCAAGGTTCATTCTGAGGGACGGTAAGTTGGGTGATTTTCCACAGCCAATGAATAAATAATGAAATTGCAAGACGATGTCATCGAAAAAGCGTGTCACTGCGATTTGTTTTATTATGAAGACGTTATGATAGTGTCATCACGATAGCATAAATGTTTTGATTATAGTGCCATTAATTTTTGGTGTCTGTCGCAATATCAAATATCAAACGAGCCTCCTTTTTGTCCTT
>NW_022979761.1:0-14790 GCF_902652985.1 Pecten maximus | reverse complement strand
CATAAAATACTGACCGAACCCCTATAACATACATATCATCACCAATTAAATAATATGTACTCCCATAAAATACTGACCTACCCCCATAAAATACTGACCTACCTCCTATAATATACATATCATCACCAATTAAGTAATACATAGGTAGCAGTGTACAGTAAAAATGCCAAATTCTGAAAAATATGGCACATGTTTTAGATATGTAAACATTGCCAGTTAACCTTACATATAACCTCTAATAAAGTATATATATTTGAAATCTGTACAACATTTGCAATTTTAATAGAGCTCTGAAGGATAAGTAAACTGATATTTTCTGTGATTTTTAGAGCTGTGAATACCATATGGTAACAGCTTAACAAATTCTCAAAAATTGCTAAATATTATGATATTTGACCCAAAATGGCACAATTCTCTACACAATTTTTTTTCTGAAACCTATTTAAAATTAGATATCTCTATCCCAAAGACAGAATTAATCTTGTTTGGACATATGTTGTAAATTAAGTTTTTCCGCTATCTTACCTTTTCTGTGGGCTTCCATTTTGCGCTGTAGGCAAAACTAAATTTCCTGTGTAAACACACGTTCGGAAAATCCGGATATTTAAAATCCGGAACCAATTTATTGATTTTTGTTTTAATAAATGTGAAGCCTGTATGTACTACTTCATACTGAATATACCAAATATAGTGTACATTTATTTTTTCATTTTTTATGCATATCATAATACAGGAGTTATTTGCTTAACAAAAAAATTGCCCATGGCCAGGCTGTCTTACTGTGGTGTGCTACCTTATACATCACTTTTTCAAATTCTAATTTTACTAAAAACCCTATGAATGTCTACAACATGTTCCGACGAACAAAATGACATATCCGGTTACTGTGTATCTTTAATAGTCACCGAGTATTGCTGATTTCCCTGAGAGGTGTATTTTGACAACTTTTTCTCCCAATCCAGTAATAAGGGGAGGTAATTTTAAAGATGAAAACTCCCATAATTCTGTATATCTCTTGAATAAAGTTGTGTTTTGAGTTGAATGTGGTACTTTGAGTCTCTGTGCATGTAATCAAGCAAAAAATACTATACAACTATCAAATTTAGCCTTGTAATATGACGTCATAGTTGCCATGACGTCATCAGTAACTATGACGTCATCAGATGGTATATATGACGTCATAAATACTCAATGGTGTCATAATAAATAACCAAATTCCTTTCCAAACCTCAGCTTAGCAACGCATGCAATATTCTAACTGATAAATCATGACATGACATCCAAGATTTCAAAATGTCATGCCTATGACATCACAATCATCTGTTTCCACCCCGGTTATTCAGATATGTACCAATGATCATATGAAAGTGTCCGCTGATCCCATTTTATGCGGAAAATGCTATTTTTTCTGCTTTACCGAGGGAAATGACAATAATTGACAATATTGTGTCAACCGTACACTCAATCAATTGAAATTACATGCTTACCATTGTATAAATAAACTGAAAATAATGGTTTCACCAAATATTTCAAAAAATAACACTTACTGTAATAGTTTCCATGGATACGGGGTAATAAATCAGGTAAAACAAACCAGAATTCAGTCTATATGGTTTGTTAGATACCCAATAAGTTATATTGGGTTTGTTATAAAACACAGAATATCTTTTCAATTTACACTGACTCATTAACATTATGCTTAATTAACCCACCCTTAAAATGGGTAGATATGCGAGTTACCTCCCTTGATTCCTCTAATATGACAAGCCAGATAATAAACAAGTTTTAGATTGTTTTTATGCATTTGTGAGCAATAATGAATTAAAATGAAGCTTAATCAAGCATAATTAAGCACAATTTCCAAAAAATAACATTTTTCAGCCCTTATAAGGTAGCAGTGTACAGTAAAAATGCCAAATTCTGAAAAATATGGCACATGTTTTAGATATGTAAACATTGCCAGTTAACCTTACATATAACCTCTAATAAAGTATATATATTTGAAATCTGTACAACATTTGCAATTTTAATAGAGCTCTGAAGGATAAGTAAACTGATATTTTCTGTGATTTTTAGAGCTGTGAATACCATATGGTAACAGCTTAACAAATTCTCAAAAATTGCTAAATATTATGATATTTGACCCAAAATGGCACAATTCTCTACACAATTTTTTTTCTGAAACCTATTTAAAATTAGATATCTCTATCCCAAAGACAGAATTAATCTTGTTTGGACATATGTTGTAAATTAAGTTTTTCCGCTATCTTACCTTTTCTGTGGGCTTCCATTTTGCGCTGTAGGCAAAACTAAATTTCCTGTGTAAACACACGTTCGGAAAATCCGGATATTTAAAATCCGGAACCAATTTATTGATTTTTGTTTTAATAAATGTGAAGCCTGTATGTACTACTTCATACTGAATATACCAAATATAGTGTACATTTATTTTTTCATTTTTTATGCATATCATAATACAGGAGTTATTTGCTTAACAAAAAAATTGCCCATGGCCAGGCTGTCTTACTGTGGTGTGCTACCTTATACATCACTTTTTCAAATTCTAATTTTACTAAAAACCCTATGAATGTCTACAACATGTTCCGACGAACAAAATGACATATCCGGTTACTGTGTATCTTTAATAGTCACCGAGTATTGCTGATTTCCCTGAGAGGTGTATTTTGACAACTTTTTCTCCCAATCCAGTAATAAGGGGAGGTAATTTTAAAGATGAAAACTCCCATAATTCTGTATATCTCTTGAATAAAGTTGTGTTTTGAGTTGAATGTGGTACTTTGAGTCTCTGTGCATGTAATCAAGCAAAAAATACTATACAACTATCAAATTTAGCCTTGTAATATGACGTCATAGTTGCCATGACGTCATCAGTAACTATGACGTCATCAGATGGTATATATGACGTCATAAATACTCAATGGTGTCATAATAAATAACCAAATTCCTTTCCAAACCTCAGCTTAGCAACGCATGCAATATTCTAACTGATAAATCATGACATGACATCCAAGATTTCAAAATGTCATGCCTATGACATCACAATCATCTGTTTCCACCCCGGTTATTCAGATATGTACCAATGATCATATGAAAGTGTCCGCTGATCCCATTTTATGCGGAAAATGCTATTTTTTCTGCTTTACCGAAGGAAATGACAATAATTGACAATATTGTGTCAACCGTACACTCAATCAATTGAAATTACATGCTTACCATTGTATAAATAAACTGAAAATAATGGTTTCACCAAATATTTCAAAAAATAACACTTACTGTAATAGTTTCCATGGATACGGGGTAATAAATCAGGTAAAACAAACCAGAATTCAGTCTATATGGTTTGTTAGATACCCAATAAGTTATATTGGGTTTGTTATAAAACATAGAATATCTTTTCAATTTACACTGACTCATTAACATTATGCTTAATTAACCCACCCTTAAAATGGGTAGATATGCGAGTTACCTCCCTTGATTCCTCTAATATGACAAGCCAGATAATAAACAAGTTTTAGATTGTTTTTATGCATTTGTGAGCAATAATGAATTAAAATGAAGCTTAATCAAGCATAATTAAGCACAATTTCCAAAAAATAACATTTTTCAGCCCTTATAAGGTAGCAGTGTACAGTAAAAATGCCAAATTCTGAAAAATATGGCACATGTTTTAGATATGTAAACATTGCCAGTTAACCTTACATATAACCTCTAATAAAGTATATATATTTGAAATCTGTACAACATTTGCAATTTTAATAGAGCTCTGAAGGATAAGTAAACTGATATTTTCTGTGATTTTTAGAGCTGTGAATACCATGGTAACAGCTTAACAAATTCTCAAAAATTGCTAAATATTATGATATTTGACCCAAAATGGCACAATTCTCTACACAATTTTTTTTCTGAAACCTATTTAAAATTAGATATCTCTATCCCAAAGACAGAATTAATCTTGTTTGGACATATGTTGTAAATTAAGTTTTTCCGCTATCTTACCTTTTCTGTGGGCTTCCATTTTGCGCTGTAGGCAAAACTAAATTTCCTGTGTAAACACACGTTCGGAAAATCCGGATATTTAAAATCCGGAACCAATTTATTGATTTTTGTTTTAATAAATGTGAAGCCTGTATGTACTACTTCATACTGAATATACCAAATATAGTGTACATTTATTTTTTCATTTTTTATGCATATCATAATACAGGAGTTATTTGCTTAACAAAAAAATTGCCCATGGCCAGGCTGTCTTACTGTGGTGTGCTACCATACTGTCATAAAATACTGACCTACCCCCATAAAATACTGACCTACCCCTGATAATATACATATCATCACCAATTAAGTAATACATACTCTCATAAAATACTGACCTACCCCCATAAAATACTGACCTACCCCCTATGATATACATATCATCACCAATTAAGTAATATGTACTCCCATAAAATACTGACCTATCCCCATAAAATACTGACCTACCCCTGATAATACACATATCATCACCAATTAAGTACAGTAATATGTACTGTCATAAAATACTGACCTACCCCCATAAAATACTGACCTACCCCGATAAAATACTGACCTACCCCCATAAAATACTGACCTACCCCGATAAAATACATATCACTAATACCCTTTATCACACACCTATCAACTCCCACAATGTATACAACCACCCTCTGTTTGGCTTACTAAGAATATATCCATGAAATACATTTTTTTTGTAAAATACTCATATATTCTTTTTTTTATACAGTTGTATGCATCCATAAATGATGATGTGATTTACATTATCATTGTTACTATGTTATACAGTGATGTCAAAAAATAAAACCTTTCATTTCGCACAAAGAACTTTTAATTGCTCTGCAAGCAGGTGAAAATACCTTGATAACAATATAAATATCATCAGTAATAATATATATTAAAAAACACGGATTCATTTAAATTGTTATATTGGTATAAAACTTGTTTCACTTAATTAAATTGTACACATAATTATACAATAATGTTGTCAAGTTCCTCATTAAAGGACAGAATAAAATCACCTTTTTTTTGGGGGGGGGGGGGGGGGGGGGGGATGCTATATCTTTGGCAAATGATAATTGTATTAATGTTATTGTTATATATTAAATCTATGGAAACTATACAATAATTATAGATGCATGTATGCCAATCAGTTAGAAAACAAATTTACCTATATATGGTCACCTACTTGGCAACATGGTGTTTATGTTCAGTTCTTCAATATCGAATGAATTTTACAGCATCACCAATTAAACCAATGAAATAATCAATGATTGATGGAATTCTATAATCTTACCATAGGTAAAAACTTATTTCACTTACACACCTCCTTCCAAAATTTGTTTAAAAATATGAAAATATGAAGGAGAAGTTTGCATTGTATATATAATTAAACATATCATAAAGCACTCATCTACCCTCATAAAACTCATGTTTTGTTTGAATGCAGTATATTCAAAACATAAGATATGAATGTTTATAAAATTAAAATTTTAGTGTATAATCTTAATTCATTTCACTTCTACAGTATTTGATAATTACAAGCTTTAAAAGGCTTCAAATTAATTTCTCTTCAGTAAAATATCACATCTATATAGGTGTGCTGGTCACCTGTCTTTGTCACCTGCTCACACCTGTACTGTTATAACTATAATTAGCCCCCGGGGTCCCCAACACAGGTACACATATATGACACCCTGTGTATTACCTGGGCTAACTTGAAACAATGAATTACAGATTAGATGATTTAATGATGCTTTAAATCTTGTACTGATGTAAACTGTTTCAGCACAGTTAGGGGGGTCAAGATTTTATGGGGGGGATCAATATTTTATGCATAAAATACTGACCCGGGTCAGTATTTTATGCATGAAATACTGACCCGGGTCGGTATTTCATGGGGATCAGAATTTCATAGGACACCGGTACATAGAATTTATTATTGTTATACATATGCATTCTTAATGAATGATAGAGTTTATCGTTGAAATGATTTGCTCATGCAGGTAAATTTGAAATTAATAATATATGGTTGCCAAATGGTTGCTCCATATTGTTGTGGCTTTATCTTTTAATTTCAATGGATAGTTCTATTTAAAACGCTATTAAACAGTGCCTTTCTCTCTTGTGTAGCTCTATACACTATCTCAGTGCTGTGCAAGTCATTTCTTTACAACATTTAACCAGTTAAGAAGTGTTTAACACATGTTTTCACATTATTTACACAGTCAAAGACATTTACTGATATTGAGACCTCTGAAATAATTCGCTCGCTCCAAATTTTCATGATTTCAAAATTATTTTAAAAACAAAAAAATTTCGCTCGCTCGCTCCAATTTTGAAATCTCGAAATCCGAAGAACAATTTATTAAATTGGTATGGCCTTAACTTAAAAGTTTTATCCTGTATCATCCCAACAATCTCTCTCTCTCTCTCTTTCTGTCTCTCTCTCTCTTTATTATCCAGTTGTGTACCCTTTTGGTATGAATGGGTTTTGTAAGGATGTGCATGCACAGATTAATTTAATACAGATGCTATGAATATGTGTTGTTAAAGTCTCATTATGATTTGATTATGATGACAGTATGTGGATGGTAGTCTTACAATGATATGATGAGGAGGAAAGTGTGATGAGGTTGGCAGGGTTTTGATAATGATCATTGATGATGATGATGATTATGAAGATGATAATGAAGGTGTGATGTGGATGACAGCTCTGTAATAACATGATGATGTCAGTGAAATGTGGATGGCTGCGTTATAAGTATATGATGATGACAGTGTGCTGAAGTCTGATGAGGATGATGGTATTATGATGATGTGATGATGGTATTATGATGATGTGATAATGGCCATTATATTATAGTGATATCAGGGCTTTTTCTGGGGGCTTTTTGGGGCCGTTAATGGGCCCCATTCCCAATTGAAATTATTTCACATTTTAGCCAAATTCCCAAAATTTGCAGTTTACTCTTGAAAAAATCTTTCCCAATTCACCAATTTTCTTCCCAAAATGAGACAAAAGGCCCTTTCCCAAACCAGTGAGAAAAAGCCCTGGATATGATGATGACAGTGTGATGAGGTTTAGCATTACGATAATATGATGGCTGCTATAATGATATGATGACAGTATGACGTGGTTGATATTTAATTACATGCAATTTTATAATGATACAATATAATGATGACATTATTTTGACTGTGATGAGGATGACAGAGTGATGATGAGTGTGATCAGGATTACTCTATGATAATAAGGTTTAGGATGATGAATGATACCTGATGTCTTATGTGTATGCACGTGTGCATGTGTCTGAGTGAAAGTTTGTCTTTTCAATGTATCAAAAACTTCAAAAAATAAAAAATTACAAAAAAAACATGTATACAAGTTAACAACTTCACACTGACTTCCATGTTCAGTCTCATTTTGTTATACAGATACATAGTATTTCCTGAGACAAAGATGCACAAGTAAATTATTTTTGATTTTTGTAAAGTGAATTGGTCATTAAGTTTCTTTTAAAAAGATGTAATACATACAAGTCTACATTTTATGTGTGACTTTGACTTATGATACACCCATGGTTGCTTACAGAATTGTTTGGCATATATTTAAAATTATACATTTATTCATAACTCGACCTGGAAAAGATAACAATTATTGGAAAAGATAACAATTATAAACTCCAGAGGTTAAGATTTTAAGGCTGAACATATAACAATAATGAAATTTTCTAATATTATTTCCTATCGTATAATTCCTTAAGTTCTGGTTTTTACTAGCCTTAACACCAGACATATTCAGATTATATATTGAATGATGCATATCTTGTGTTGACAAACTAGAAAGTGAAAGTACAGTTTTTGATTGAGCTGATCATGACACCCTGACAACGAGTTCCTTTTTTGAGAATTGTAAACTTTTTTTTTTCAACAATTAAGGAATAATTAAGTTATGTGTATATTATCAATCACTCGTTGACCCCAGATAAAAGGGCGTGAGGACTTCTACAATGAAGGGGAAACAAGACTACCTGGGGAAAACACATGTAGTTGAGCAGGTGACCCATACAATGTACCTTTTGACGAGGAATGGAACTCTGATCGCCTACATAAAAGTCAAAAGAGTTACCAGTGGAATTACCACAGTGTTGTCTAACCATCCAACAAGTTTATCAATGTAACTAACAGAAAAAATCAAATTAGGAAAGGTTTCAGCTTACCGCAACACATACTATAAGACATTTTAGGGAACAAATGTCAGGGGGTCTCATATCAGACACTTAAAATGCTGAAAATCTGGTGCTAGTACTTGGGGGGGGGGGGGGGGGGGGGGGATATTTTTACTTTTCATTTGATGGACTTGAAATATCTTTTGATGTCTATGTTTTTACACTCATTTAAAGTCTTAATTTACTTTAATACCGAGTAATAAAAATTTATTATTTATTAACAGAGGGTTTGAAAAAAAAAATTACATTTTCTTTAGAATTTAATCTATGGTATTGATTGTGTGATGACAAATACAAAAAGGGCTTTAAATTTTGTATAAAGAGAATCTTGCATAAGTGTCTATGTAATATGAAATTTATTAAACTTTAATAACTTGACTTTCAATAATAACATCCAATATTTACAGTTTGTTGACTTTTTTAGTTTTCTTTATGGGCTATTTCACTTATATTATAGGGATTAAATCCTTGTGGTGAGGTTCAAAATATATTAATCACACCTACATTGATGTGCAGTACTGTATATGACTTGCAAGACAAACTTTCATGAAAGTACAGAAAAGTTGAGACTCACTCGTGCGGAATAAAGAATTGAAGTGCAAGTGGAAATAACATGCATATAACTGCCATTTACATGTATTTCGAATGCAGGTGTACAACATCCTTGATTAGTCTACTCGAACAACATTCAGTTTTTCACAAAACACATCTTCAAAATCAAGGAACCATATGTACCATCTGTTGTCTGCTGCTGGTATCTTTGTTTTAATAATGAAAATCATCCTCAGTGTAGTCAGAATCTATAAACAGTAATGTCACATGCTTGTAATTTAGATATGCACTTACCAAAGGGTTTAACATTGCACTACAAATAAACACCCACATTTTTATCCCTCTACTGTTTTTCAAGTAATGTTCAGGTAACATTTATTGTTCTCCAGAACATACGCATGTTGGTACAAATATATATTTTTAGCTCACCTGGTCCGAAGGACAAAGGTGGGCTTATGCCATACCGTGGGGTCCGTCGTACGCCTGTCGTCCGTTCGTCCGTCAACAATTGACTTATTTGACTTCTTCTTCATAACCGCTGATCAGAATTTCACCAAATTTGGTCAGAAGCATCCCTATGTACAAATGATGGGGCTGACCCCCTGGGGCAGGACCAAAAGGGGTCAATTTAGCTATATTGATATAAACAACTTCTTCTCTGAAACCGAGCTATGGATATCGCTCATATTTGCTTGGTAGCATCGTTATGGGGTACCGGTGGGGATTCAAAATTGTACTAATGATGGGGCTGGCCCCTGGGGACCTCTGGGGTGGGGCCAAATGAGGTCAATCGGGCTATATTGATATAAACAACTTCTTCTCTGAAACCGAGTAATTGATATCGCTCATATTTGCCTGGGAGCATCACTATGTGGTGGGGATTCAAAATTTTACAAATGATTGGGCTGACCCCCCAGGGGCTTGAGGGGTGGGGCCAAACAGGGTCAATTGAACTATATTGATATAAACAACTTTTTCCCTGAAACGGAGCAATGGATATCTCTCATATTTGACTGGTAGCATCCCTTTGGGGTAGAGATTCAAAATTGTACAATTTGTGGGGCTGACCCCCCCAGGGGGGCTGAGGGGTGGGGCCAAAAGGGATCAATTTGACTAAATTAACATTTTAAGAATTACAATAAAACCAATGTTCATGTACGTCCATATAGAATGCTTATGATATATTGACATAGCAATACCAGTGACAATTAATATACTTAGCATAGATCTTGTTTCATATCTCATGCAACCAGGTGAGCGATACAGGCCCTCTGGACCTCTCGTTTTAATTTGAATGAATTATTGAAATCGATTATAAAATATATATTGTTATCTAAGTTTTACATTGAAGCAGACATAGGGTATGATATATGCTTGATGGTGTCAAGCAGTGTGGTATGTTAAACATGGTAAGAGTTAATTGTCGTTTGTCTTTTCGAGAGCAAAATGACTTTTTTCACTATTTGATCCCATTAGAAATGATTGTCGGTCCAGCCTGACAGAACACAATTACTTTAGCCAGTGAGACAAATCCAAGCAAGAGGCGGAGTCAGTTAGGCGGTAGACCAGTAACTAACCAACTAGCTGTAGAGAGTATACATGTACACACTGGATATGTATCTGTTAAACACAAATTCACCTGGAATTATTTCTACAATAAATAATTAAAAGTCTAGTGCAGTACATTTGAACATTGATAAACCATGTGTCTGGGTAACCATGAGAAGTGCTTTAGCTCCATCAATTTTGCATTAAAATAACAGGAGAGGAAAAATACATGGACCATACTCGGGCTCGAACCCTGTACCTTCAAACTCTGGACGGACTCTCCAACTGTTTGAGCTTCCTGGCCACCGGCGTTTAGCCTACATGTGTCGTTCCTCTACAAAACTATGATTTTTACCTGGGAGGTCCTAGGTTTCAAATAGAAAGCAGATGCATTGAAATGAATTTAATATAATAAACTCTGTTACAGTTAAAATACACATTTGGTATAACTGAAATACAAAAACACAATTTGTCTACATTGTTCATGAAGAAATATGGAAACTGTTTGTCAACACCAGAGTACAAGTCAAACCTGCATGTAGGTATTAATTTTACAAAAATGAAACTATTCAAAAAAAAGTTCAATAGCTCAATTGATTTAACACTGTGAGGTCATCACTTTTGGCAGCTATCTGGAACAGGCTGCCAGACAACCAATATCTCAGCAAAGACAAAATAATCATCTGTCCTATGCTAATTAGGCCTATATAAACATCTTCATCTCTCCAAGTGCACGGTCCAGACACAAGCTACCAGCCTTGGCAGGAATGGTATAACATTTGGCCTAAATGATGTTCTATATTCGGCTATCATATGTCGTACGACCCGAGACATCAGAAAAAATGTCTTTATTTTTTTGTCCGTGTGAAGGGATGTAGTAGAACCAATTACGTCAATACGTCAACCAATGTCTCAATATTTATCGACTTCTGATACCTCTCCTGCGACGATCAGCGTGGATGTCATCAGCATAGCCACCACCTCGATTTTCAAGAGCGCAGGCTGTATTACCTGCGATTTTTATTTCATTATTATCCTCAAAGTCCAGCTCAAACCTTCCTATGGTAAATTCGATATGATTGATGTCTTTATTTCAGGTTCCAGACCCTTTTATTTCACCTAATGCAGTGTCAACATCGAGACGCAAACATTCGCCCCCATATTGTTTACAAAATTCAAGTTCAATTTACGTACAACCTGTAAAAGCATATCTTCAGAACATTTTTTGATGTGCATGTAAACAAACCGCGTCTCACAAGCAATTATTGGCGCGTGTCGATTAGAACGCCAGAAATCACAGACATCTGTGGTGCAGTGACATGTATGACGAGCTTGTGGACTGTAATTTCACACCTGGTAATTGTTTAGCCGTATACTAACCCACTAAGAGTTGAGTTTACTATATTATTTAAAGTCTTGTTTCAAGAGAAGACATGACTTGCAACATAGTACACGGCAGAACAGAAAAATCACAAGGATCTCAATCATTGCAAGTTTTATAAGTTTTTGTATTAATTAAAATTAGTCACAGTGAACTAAATAGCATGTTTTTTTTTCATTATTAAAATAACAGCTAAAATTATGGTTTTAATAAGTACCTTTGCTATGTGAATAAACTATCAATAAGGCCATACCAATTTGATAAATTGTTCTTCGGATTTTGACATTTTAAAATTGGAGCGAGCAAGCGAAATTTTTTTGATTAAAAAAAATTGAAATCCTAACATTTTGGAGCGAGCGCGTAATTTTCACAGACGCAATATTAGAACAATGTCTTTTCCTCTTTAAATACAGCAACAACAAATGTTTAAATCATTCAAACTAGTTATTTGATGTTGCTGAATTATAACTACATATATGGATCTGCTCAGGAGCAAAAGGTGAATAGAAGAACATCAACAACAGAAGTTACAAACAATGTAATGTAGTAGAAAATTTGTCAAAAATACCCAAAGTCAATGATTGGTCACTCCATGAATGATGAAATGCTTAAGCTTGAATTCAAAAACTGTATGCAATGCATGTTCTTTTATGGATACCAATGAAAAAAAATATTCCAAAGGAAATATTTTGGCTAGTCAGTGCATCTATAAAAAATAAAAATCCAAACATCAAGGGATGACCATTACAAAACAAACACATTGCTCAAACAAAATCAATAGTGTTTTATTAAATATTAAGTTTAAACATTGATAGTATTTGAACTTAGATAAAAGTAACAAAGGCATCTTTGATTGGCATGTAAAAGTATCAAACAACAGGTCTCAAAATGACTAGAATCTGAAACCAATAAACTACATTTGTACAATATTTTGGAAAGAGAACATTTCACGGCACGACGAATTACCCGAATCCACCCAAATCTACCCAAATCTACCATTATATTCCACACAAATCAATATATATTACATCAATAACGTATCAAAACGATGTTTTTGACATTTTTTTAATAATTATTACGTACGGTCTTTGTCGATTGGTTTAAGAATCAATATTAAGTAGGGGTTACCTCCCTTTTAAGAACTTTACTAAATACTATTGAACCTATAGAACTTGACCTCCTTACTTGGATGGACATCTATTGAAGCATACATAGATATCAAAAAACTTTTGTTTCTAGGTAGGTTGTGTAGAATGAAAAGAAGTAATTTAACCAGTAACATTTTTATTTTAAGATGTTTTTTGTATGAAACAAATGAATGTGTTCAAAATGGTTATATACCAGATATGTTAAAAAGTATGAATTATTTGTATTCTTTAAACTGTTACTAGATGATGGTACATTTCCTAACCAAGAATATTGGAAAAAATTGTTTCCTAACCAAGAATATTGGAAAAAAATTGTTTCCTAACCAAGAATATTGGAAAAAAATTGTTTATGTGTGCAATCGTATCTATTTCTGATATTGAATTTATTTCATTTTTGCATTCATTGTCAAAATATATGTTAGTTCACATTTTACTGGGAGGCTCTATGGCTTATCCATTGGAAACAGATATACTAGAACAGTTCAATACAATATCTCATATAAAGTATATGCTTGACCTGTACGATGATCATCATATTCAAATCTAGTTCTTCAAAATAATCTATAATTTTGCTCATTTTCAAACTTAAACTAATAATCATACCATTTATGTTTACCAAGTGTATTATCATATTGCCATGCATTTTCTGTAACATATATGTGTTTTGAACATTGTTTTGTTATTATGTCATGCTCTTCATTTTGGAGGAAATAAAGGCAATGATAATAATAATATAACTTTACTAAATACTATTGAACCTATAGAATTTTACGTAATACTATTGAACCTATAAAACTTTACTAAATACTATTGAACCTATACAATATATTTATATGGATGTAATTGCGATAATATAGTTCATTTTCGGAAATAAATTTATATTTTTTTTCTAAAGGAAATTAAATGGAATTTTCAATAATTGGTTAAAGGTGTTGTAAAAATAAATATCACTAGATTTTGCGTAAATTCGAGGCTTGCTTGGCACTTTTTAAAAAATATTGTTGGCCCTAATAAGGGCCGTTTGTGTTAGTCCCGAAAAGGACCGTTTTGGATGGCCCTGAAAAGGGCCGTTTGGTGTCTTCAGCAGCTGGCCAGTAATCTTCTTATTCTAGATGCGTACTTCTTCATTCCCGTATTGGTGTTTGGAGTATCTGTGGTGGCGAGATGGACTTTATCCGTGTGGTAATCTTGTGGGTATTTTATGTCTTTTAATGTGACGAAGTTGTTACCATATTTCTTCTGTAGAAGTTGGTTTATTCTTTTTCGTTGCCGGTCAAATGACATCTTTGTGAGGCTGGACATTTCTTGGCGCTGGGCTCCCTCGTCAGAATTTCTGCAATGTATACATTTCGTATGCCAGACGCGATGAACTGGTCAATTAATTGAGCTATGTTGTTGAAGATCTCTTTGGGGTATGAATCTGCCGCTATTTCATTTCCTCCGATGTGGATGAATGCCGTGTCGACATTGCATTCTAATGCTCTCTGGAGTAATGCGCTGTCCATTCTATCGCTTCGTAGACCTCCTTTCCCGAAGAAGTGTGTACCTCCTGGTGTCTCTATGTCGTTGTTGCAGTATCGTCTCAATCGCTCGATGTAGCTGCTGCCGAAAAGAAGTGATGTCATGTTGAATTATTAACTAGCAATGGATACAGCGTCAAATAGGGGCTTCTGATATATACTGGTCTATGATCTTACGAAGCTCCGCCCTCTAATTAGATGGGCGTGGCTTGAACTGCAATTACACCAATCGCGGTGCGTCTGCGTAGCCCAAGACATTTTGTAGGTGTCCCGCCCACGTTTATCAGTTTTTTAAGGATTTTTAATTATTAATCCAATTTTCTGGTAGAAATGCTGGCTTAAGAGATATAGAAAACATA